>NC_060157.1:3382051-3391070 GCF_021292245.1 Micropterus dolomieu
CTTTCATCAGAGAACATAACTTTGGACCACTCAGCAGCAGTCCAGTCCTTTTTGTCTTTAGCCCAGGCGAGACGCTTCTGACGCTGTGTCTTGTTCAACAGTGGCTTGACACAAGGAATGTGACAGCTGAAACCCATGTCTTGCATACGTCTGTGCGTGGTGGTTCTTGAAGCACTGACTCCAGCTGCAGTCCACTCTTTGTGAATCTCCCCCACATTTTTGAATAGGTTTTGTTTCACAATCCTCTCCAGGGTGCGGTTATCCCTATTGCTTGTACACTTTTTTCTAACACATCTTTTCCTTCCCTTCGCCTCTCTATTAATGTGCTTGGACACAGAGCTCTGTGAACAGCCAGCCTCTTTAGCAATGACCTTTTGTGTCTTGCCCTCCTTGTGCAAGGTGTCCATGGTCGTCTTTTGGACAGCTGTCAAGTCAGCAGTCTTCCCCATGATTGTGTAGCCTACAGAACTAGACTGAGAGACCATTTAAAGGCCTTTGCAGGTGTTTTGAGTTAATTAGCTGATTAGAGTGTGGCACCAGGTGTCTTCAATATTGAACCTTTTCACAATATTCTAATTTTCTGAGATACTGATTTGGGGGTTTTCATTAGTTGTCAGTGATAATAATCAAAATTAAAAGGAATGAACACTTGAAATATATCAGTCTGTGTGGAATGAATGTATACTTTATACAAGTTTCACTTTGAATGGAATTACTGAAATAAATCAACTTGTTGATGATATTCTAATTACATGACCAGCACCTATAGTAGAAAGGTCAAGATTAAGTTCAGTACTTTCCTCCTGCAGTTTGCCTACAGAGCCAACAGATCTGTGAAAGATGCAATGAGTGTGGCCTAATACGTGTGTACACATACCTGGCAATAAAGCTGATTCTGATTTCTTGTTGCAAGCTGTTTTCCAAAACATTTTTAATAAAAGCTTTGAAAAAGTGATTGTGTCCTGTCCCCCAGTGTAAATGACACCTATCTTTCAGTACTTTCAAATGTCCCACTCGTCAGTTCACGACAAGCGACGAGCTACATTCAGCACACGGATGCTTGAGAGGCACCCGAGCTTCTCTTCTCTCTTGTCTCACTCCGCCGACAGTGTTTAGCAGGCAGGCGAGAATGGGAACATGACCATCACGTAGCGCCCAGAGTAGGCTACCTGATGGAGAGGGCAGAGGACAGTACCGGCAGCTTGGGAGAAGTCCCGGTGTGCAAGAAAATGTCCGGTACGCCAATGAGTAAAATGTCGTGGTGCGGTCCGGCCCGCTTCAAATACTGTTGTCAACAGAATGTGTTTGATTGTTTGATCCTTTCTAAATGTCATTTTTCTTATTTCATTACTTTAAATAGTTCTTCACCCTTAGAAATGTTTTTGTACTGCTGTAACATGTACATACTCTTTGAGGGGATCAATAAAATCTCATTGTATCTTGAATACATCCTTCATTTGTGAAGATCAGTTGAGGTCACATGAGGTGTCTCGCTCTGATGAAGATTTTGTTGAATCATCACTGAAATTAACTATCATAAAACTTCGCTGTTTTGTGTTTTTTTTTACACTTTAATGGTGTGATAGCAGACCAGGATGTTAAACAGGATTATCTTAATTAAACACTTAGAGGTGTTTGTTTAGAGATGCCATTAAGGAAGTCCACGTCATCAGGTTTTGAGTGTATGCTCTCATTATGGTGTTGACCCTGACATCAGATTTAACACCAAAGGAGTAATCTAATAGATACAGTATATCTCAGCACTGTCAAGTATCATGATTATGATGCTCTTTAAATATGTGCTTATATATATTTATCTTCCCAAAATGAATCTTGCATAAAGTAGGTATGAGTGTATTTGATCACTTCATATTTCTTAATTAATTATTGCTTTCTTTCTTATGTGTTATCTATTTTTCTTCTCTTTTATTGTTGTATTGTTATTATTGTTATTGTTGAGGCGCTCTGAAATTATATAAATCGAACTGATAAAACTGTCCACAAAAAGTAGATCATTTTATCAGCTACAGAGCAGCTTCAGGTGTTGCAGAAACACAAGATTTTAAAGTTGCATTTGGAAAATAATGTTAACGTAAATTAACCGTAGCCACTGTGTTGACACAGAGTCATAATAGAGAGTGTACATTAGGTCTAGTCATTCTTTGTCTGCTGTCTGGATGAGTAGCTTAATGTGTTTGCTCTGAACAACTTTTTGTCATGTTGTGTGGACATAAATCTGTTTACACAGTCACACTGTGGGGAAGTGTTACAGTAAGGCAAGTAGTGGTTATGGTTAGGTTTACAGTAAGTCTCCAGGAAATTAATGATGTAATGTCTTCTGAAGTGATAGAAACATGACTGTATTTATGTGCTTTTGTATTTACAGTGTGCACAATTATTAGGCAAGTGAATATATATGATCATTTTTATGCATAGTTCCCAACTCCAAGATGTATAAAGTTGAATGCGTATTGTATTTAAACAAGTCAGGTGATGTGTATTTGTGTAATACCCTTTATCAAGGTGTGCATACATTTTAGGCAGCGTCATTACCTCAGGTAAAATGGGCCAACAAAGAGATTTGACTGACACTGAAAAGTAAAAAATTGTAAAATGCCTTTCAGATGGGATACAACACTCTTGAAATAGCTAAACTTTTGAGGCCTGACCACCGGATAAACTTTTTGTTGCTAATACTCAACTGGAACGCAAAAAGCGCGTGAAGAAGAAAAGGTGCAAGTTAACTGCGAAATATAGCAGTTTCTTGATTTGTTGATGATCAACTTTCACTGAAGCAGGATCTACAGCCTCACAAATGCTGTTCAAAGAGGCGTATTGTCTTCCCTGACTGTAAATCTCACGTTTGAGAAGGCCCCACAAGTTCTCTATAGGATTTAAGTCAGGTGAGGATGGGGGCCAGGTTATTATTCTGGCATCTTTGAGGCCCTTGCTGGCTTCTTGAATGCTGAGAGTCACTTCCTGTACTACTGCTTGAAGAAAGTATCTTCTAGAAACTGGCAGCAGGTTTGGGAGTTGAGTTTCAGTCAATCTTCAACCCAAAAAGGTCCAACTATCTCATCTTTAATGATGGCAGCTCCTAACAATACCCCTCCTCCACCTTGCTGGTGCCTGAGTTGAAGTGGTGCCGTGTTCATCAGTGATCCAGCCACGGACCCATCCATCTGGTCCATCAAGACTCACTCTCACTTCATCTGTCTAGAAAACCTTTGAAAAATCTGTCTTCAGGTATTTCTTTGCCCGATCTTGATGCTTCAACTTGTGAAACTTATTCAGTAGTGGTCGTGTCTCAGCCTTCCACATCACTGAGCACTTGGCACCTTGTACTTCAAGACTCTCCAGGTAGATTGCAGTTCTGGAATATGGTGGCACTGGAGGATAATGGGTTTCTGGTTGCTTCACGTTTAATTCTACTCAAGTGTTTTGCATTTAATTTGCGCTTTTCCTTCTTTTTGAGAAGAATACAAACCATTCTGATACTGACCTGTCCTGACCTGACCTATCAAATCTTTAAGTAATATTTATTTAAATTTTGATGTTAATTGAAACATTTTAAATGCCGCACCACCACCACCACCAAATGAACACCACAGTCAGTCCTCTGATGGTAAATGCAGTGCTCCTACAGCTAAATTTCTGGCCCCATAACTAGGACTTTTTCTCCTGTTGAATCTCTTTTGATGGATTTTTTGGCATTTGCAACAGATTGAGAATAAATTTTATAGATATACATAAAACCAACTTGAAGAATTTCATTTAAAAATCCTTCATTTGTGAAGATCAGTTGAGGTCACATAAGGTGTCTCGCTCTGATGAGGATTTTGTTGAATCATCACTGAAATTAACTATCATAAAACTTCGCTGTTTTTTGTTTTTTTTTACACTTTAATGGTGTGATAGCAGACCAGGATGTTAAACAGGATTATCTTAATTAAACACTCAGAGGTGTTTGTTTAGAGATGCCATTAAGGAAGTCCACGTCATCAGGTTTTGAGTGTATGCTCTCATTATGGTGTTGACCCTGACATCAGATTTAACACCAAAGGAGTAATCTAATAGATACAGTATATCTCAGCACTGTCAAGTATCATGATTATGATGCTCTTTAAATATGTGCTTATATATATTTATCTTCCCAAAATGAATCTTGCATAAAGTAGGTATGAGTGTATTTGATCACTTCATATTTCTTAATTAATTACTGCTTTCTTTCTTATGTGTTATCTATTTATCTTCTCTTTTATTGTTGTATTGTTATTATTATTGTTGAGGCGCTCTGAAATGATATAAATCGAACTGATAAAACTGTCCACAAAAAGTAGATCATCATTTTATCAGCTACAGAGCAGCTTCAGGTGTTGCAGAAACACAAGATTTTAAAGTTGCATTTGGAAAATAATGTTAACGTAAATTAACCGTAGCCACTGTGTTGACACAGAGTCATAATAGAGAGTGTACATTAGGTCTAGTCATTCTTTGTCTGCTGTCTGGATGAGTAGCTTAATGTGTTTGCTCTGAACAACTTTTTGTCATGTTGCAGTTCTGGAATATGGTGGCACTGGTGGATAATGGGTTTCTGGTTGCTTCACGTTTAATTCTACTCAATTGTTCTGCAGTTAATTTGCGCCTTTTCTTCTTTTTGAGAAGATTATAAACCAATAATTGGTTTGCATCTGGGCCCAAACCTCTGTTTCCTGTGTCAGTGCATGAGCTGATTGTTTCCAAAGAATCAAAAGCTGGCAGAGTGGAATATTATCTTAACTCGTCCTTGTGACTTTTTGAGCCAATCAAAAGCTTATGATTTAGGTTGTGTTAATTATTAGGATTATTATTATTATTACTAAGAAGAAGCTTGGGTGGTGGGTAATATAAAGACATGACACTGATTGCTGAACAGGAGATATTGGTTTATTGATTCAAATGAAATATATCAAAACTGTGACATCAGTAGGGTTGTGATAGCCCTCATCAGTGGGCATATGGCAGCACATGGCATAGATCTTCACAGGCGCATGCCACAAACAAAAGATATTCTCATATCACAGCTGACATCGTTGATATAATCTCTTCCTGAAGACAAATTTTTTTTAAAGAAACAATAATTGCACATTAGAGGCTTCATATTCAAAGTTCTCCCAATTACATTGTTTGCATTCTCTCAGTTAATCAAGTAAAACTTTCTTTATATAGCAAAATCATGCTTAATAACATGATTCACAGTTACAAATGAAAGCACATACTGAAAAACAAAGAAGAAAGGAAACTGGAAAATGGAATAAAAAGCCAAGTCATTTGTACCTCCATTGTTAATATCCATACAGTTTTCTTTTCCGCCAGAGTTGCTGTCCCCTGCAGACCAGCCTTTGAAGTCAAACTTGGAACCATCGCTCCACAGCCACACACCCTCCTGAAAGGAAAGGTTTTAACGGTCAATTCACGCTAGTCACAAAAAAACTAATCCCCCCCCCAGTGGCATGTATGGCTGATTGTGAAGAAATATCCACCACTGAGATTCATGTCTTTCACTCCAGTACGATAAAGAGGAGTATGCATTTGTTTGTGATGCCAAAAACATAAAATTAAAAATTACCTTTTGAAAATCATTTTTTCAGAAATAATGTCAATGTTACTGAAGATAATCCACAGATGTTGCTGTGAGCATGTTTCAGCAGGAACTATTTTGGTAAAAGAAAAACTGTGAAAACTGATCATGGATCAGTAACATTAAGTTGGTTTTTCAGTTTAAATGTTATTTTTTAATGGTTCCATTCACCACTTGGATTTTTTTCAATTATGTTTTAGCTGGTTTGTTTTATGAAATATTAGTTATAGTTGTGTCCTGTTAAGAATATCATTTTTTTAAACCATTATTTATTCAGAGAGCTTCACGCAGAGCAACCTCTCATTTGCAGGAATGCTGCCCAGTACAACTGTAGCCTGGACCCGTATTTATCAAGCTTCTCAGAATTACTCATAAGAACACTAAGAACTGGCTTAAGAGTAAATAAATTCTTGGCTCAAAGCTGTGCTTAAAAGTTAGTTATCAAGCATCATAGTCCTAATTTGAGTGAAGTGTATTACTAAATCTTAAGTGTCAGTCTTAGTGCTGATTTACGACACTTTGCTGTGCTGCAAACAGGATTTTGGATGACGATGTCGCCAAGGACCAATCACTAAAATCACTAAATAGATGTCCATTTTTAAAAAATATTCTCAGATAAATTCACATTGAATGGGGAAATTTCTAAGAGGAGTTTATATTCAACACACATTTAGCAATAAAGAATTTTCAAGATAATACATTATGATATAGGCCTACACATTAATAAATGAAAGATTGAAAAAAAAGTGCCATCAAATGCGCCTAGTGCTCCTGTATTGCCGGCTATTTGCATGAACTGTGTTTGCTTCTGTCGGATTACGGGGGGTGTTGTTGGGAAGTCGATAAAACGCGTGACAGTGTGTGGAGCTGTAAGTGCTAAAATTGTTTCCATGAATATTTGGCTTATTGATGGTTGTGACGGGCCAAAATCATCAGCATTGCTGCATTTGTCCTGTGGCAAATAAACAAAGTGTCATCTCCACCTTCAATTTAACTGAAAATGCATTACTGTGTAAAGTCAGTGGTGAGATGACGCCCCTCACCAACTCGCTGACATGCCTGCGCTGTCTGACCCCATATGATTAACTGCGCATCGTCAGAATTCTTGTTCTCCTCTCCGCATGTCTCTGTCTCCACAGCACCATCACAAGCCCTACTGGCAGCTCCTAACCACTTCTCGAGCTGTCTTAAATAACTGGGAGAGTAAGAGTGATTCTTAGCTTTGAGAAATTTGATAACTTGCTTTTATTAAGTTTAAAATTAGGAATAAATTTCATGAATTCTCAGCACTTAAGACTGAAATGGCACGTTGAGAAGCTTTATAAATACTGGCCCTGGTCTGGTGGCCACTGACCATTATGGGGCTTTTGGGCACCTCAGTGGTGGTAAATGAGGGAGGACAAGCACTGTTTTTTTACTTTCCACACCCAGATTTATCCTGCCGGTTGAACTGGTGACCTCCAGGTCACAAGCTTGATTCTCTAACCTTTGGGTCACCACTGCCCCACCATCAAGAACATCACATTGGTCAGATTACAAACTGGTACATTACAAGCACAATTTATTCAATATAAGAGAGGCACACATGGGACAGATTAATCAGATCCTGTTTTTTGCTAAAATACTCACCTTTGCAGTATCATAGCCTCCAACCCAAGTTGGTTTATCAACGCCAGTCACCTTACCAATCATCTCTCTGATGAACTTTACTCATCTGTGGTTTGAAGAAGCAGAACATTCCCACCAAGAGATCTGTACAAATGCTGAAGAAAGAGACAAAGTGAGAAGCAAAATAGACAGAAAGAGAATTAAAAACAGAGCTGGATCAAAAATTCCTTTCATCAACTAACATCTCACTACGTGCACAATCTTGAACTGTGTGTACTAACAGAGTGGACAATGGAACAATGGATCCTGTGTAAATGTGTTTCTCTTCATATAAATAAATACATTTCCACCAAGTGGTGCAGAGAATGTCCCCCCCTCTCATATTTTAGCATCAAATATTTCTTCACAATAGTGGTAAACATGGTGACCCAGGTGTATCATCACACCCCTAATCTGGGCCTTTATGTCCCCACCACTTTTATACACAAAGTGATGCCCTTGTTGACAGCAATCGGCAAACTCTAAAATGTTGAACTTGTGCATGAATGGTTGAAAAGTTAGCACTTAGCATTGACAAATGAATCAACAAATGAGTTTTACTGAATAAAAACAAAAACCTAAAAGGAAACAGCTGTTTTGTCCAACTAGAATTAATATTATAGCCTACTAGTGGTAAGCTTTATTAGTAGTCTATACCATTTGAAATCTGAAATTATAATAAATACAAAAACATTAGCCCTAATCAAATCTTAACCACAGGGTTGTAATGTCAGAAAACAGTTTTATTTGTGAACAATTTAAATTGCTGAATCTCAACTAATATAATAATAATAATAATATTATAAAATATTTGTTATACCTATCATATGTGTTATAATTTATCGCTCCTCAAAACCGCCTGGAGGATTTTTATCAGAACTTCCTGAATTTTTATCTACTCTGGTTTTAAATTATGACAGAATTGTTCTTTGTGGCGATTTTAATATTCATGTTGATGACCCCACCAATGTTAATGCAACTGACTTTTTAAATATGGCCACTTCTTTTAACTTCAAACAACATGTCAAAGGGCAAACACATAACCGTGGTCATACACTGGACTTGGTTTTTATCCTGGGTATCAGCATTTCCTCTGTGGAATTAGTGGACATGACCATATCTGACCACAGATGTATTATTTTTAGCTGCGATTCGCCTGTTACTCATGCCGCCTCACCAAGCTCCGTGTGTTCTCGCATCTTTAATGAACAAAGTGTTTCAAAGTTTTGCGCATTCTTTCAGAGCCAAAGCCAACACCTGTCTGATTCCAACACCAAAAATCTGGTCGATCACTTCAATCATATCTGCTTGTCGTCACTAAATATTACTGCTCCTCTAAAGGTTAGGCCTACGTCTAAAGCTAGTAAGCAACCCTGGATAAATGACAGCATTCGAAGCCTCAAAAGGGAATGTAAGAAAGCAGAGCGCAGATGGAAAAAATCCAGTCTCCAAGTCCATTACCTCAGTCTGAAGGATTTATTAATTAACTACAATAACATGGTTAAGGATGCGAGAACACACTATTTTTCTGAACTCATTACTACAGATAAACACAATCCCAGGTTTCTGTTTAAGACTGTGGATCAGCTGGTAAACCCAAACCCTCCTTGTGCCTCAGCTGCAAGTAATGATGACTGTGAATTGTTTTTATCTGATTTTACCAATAAGGTGGTGTCAATCAGAGCCTCTATTACCCCCGCGGCCTCTTACTCAGAGGTTCCTCACCAGCAACAAGAGAGTTTTAACCAGTTT
>NC_060157.1:3391170-3397682 GCF_021292245.1 Micropterus dolomieu
TGTATTATTTTTAGCTGCGATTCGCCTGTTACTCATGCCGCCTCACCAAGCTCCGTGTGTTCTCGCATCTTTAATGAACAAAGTGTTTCAAAGTTTTGCGCATTCTTTCAGAGCCAAAGCCAACACCTGTCTGATTCCAACACCAAAAATCTGGTCGATCACTTCAATCATATCTGCTTGTCGTCACTAAATATTACTGCTCCTCTAAAGGTTAGGCCTACGTCTAAAGCTAGTAAGCAACCCTGGATAAATGACAGCATTCGCAGCCTAAAAAGGGAATGCAGGAAAGCAGAGCGCAGATGGAAAAAATCCAGTCTCCAAGTCCATTACCTCAGTCTGAAGGATTTATTAATTAACTACAATAACACTGTTAAGGTGCGAGACCACACTATTTTTCTGAACTCATTACTACACAAACACAATCCCAGGTTTCTGTTTAAGACTGGATCAGCTGGTAAACCCAACCCCTCCTTGTGCCTCAGCTGGAAGTAATGATGACTGAATTGTTTTGATCTTATTTTACCAATAAGGTGGTGTCAATCAGAGTATCTATTACCCCCGTGGCCTCTTACTCAGAGGTCCCTCACCAGCAACAAGACGGTTTTAACCAGTTTTATCCCATCGACTTGGCTGAGCTTTTAAAAACAGTAGAGTGTCCTCCGGCCCACTTGATGTAATACCTACAAAGTTTTTACTGAAAGTAATGGATTCTGTTGGGCCCCATTTGATCTGTTTTCAACAGCTCCCTATCTACTGGTTGTGTCCCTGATTATTTTAAAACGGCTTGCGTGAACCCACTTTTAAAGAAACCTGGTTTAGATCCCTCCCTCCCAAAACATTTTTGACCAATTTCAAAACTGCCTTTTATTGCAAAGATTCTAGAAAGAATTGTGTCCAAACAGCTGCTCACTGTACTGGAAAATAACAATTTATTTGAAACGTTTCAGTCTGGTTTTAGGAAGTACCACAGCACTGAGACTGCCCTGCTTAAAGTCACCAATGACCTTTTAATGTCTGCTGATAAAGGCCTGTGCTCAGTCCTGGTACTCCTGGACCTTAGTGCTGCTTATGACACCATTGATCACAACATCATGTTAGACAGACTGAGGCACTGGGTGGGGATCTCTGGTACTGCCCTAGAATGGTTTTCATCCTACCTGTCAAATAGGAAGTTTGGTGTGTCTGTAAACAACTATATCTCTTTGTTCTGTCCAGTTAAATATGGTGTGCCTCAGGGGTCGGTTTTAGGACCCATTTTGTTTTCCTTGTATCTGCTTCCCCTTGGACATATTATCCATAAACATGATATTTCTTTTCATATTTATGCTGATGACACACAAATGTACTTGCCCGTCAGATCCACAGACCCTGGAATGCTGAGTTCACTTAACAACTGCCTTTGTGAAGTTAAAAAAAGGATGTCAAATAATTTCCTCCAGCTGAACTCAGACAAAACAGAAATCCTGGTCATCGGGTCTCAGCAGATGGCAAAACAAATACTGCCATCTGCTGGTTCCCTAGTAAATCACATTAAGCCTGTGGCAAAGAACCTTGGTGTTTGGTTTGATAGTAATTTAAATTTTGAGCAGCACACCTCAAAGCTTGTTCAATCATGTTTTTATTAACTTAGATCTATGTGAAGCTGGGACAAGTTACACACACACACACACACACACCCAACTTCAAATACGATTTGTGAGGTTTCTTTTTATTGTTTTCCCACCTTCAGGGCTGGTAATTTAATGTAAAATAAAGCAAAAATGCAGTCGCTCCACTGAAGTAACTGGTGAATGTACAAAAAACAAAAAAAAGTGAAAATAAAATGGTCTTCTTTGAGTCGAAAATAGAAACTCAATACTAATTCTGCAATGATGCATCAACTATTACATATACAACAGGAATGCAGCCCAAAGTTGGCACATAAAGCGACATAAACACGGTTACAAAAATACGGCAGTGGCACCTCTATTAAGAGGACAAAAAAAAAACAATTACAACACTGCACAGTAAACATTACACATCAGTTGTGCAGTTATACAAATAAAAACAACATTCATTAGGTAACTTCCGTTTCATACCTAACTCACGGATAACGAGCTCTCGTGGCCCACGCGTAGGGTTTCTTCCACAAGCATCGGTTATCCTATACGCAACAATTACATACAATGTGGAATTTAATACATAAATCATACACTACTAAACAAATACATTAGCATATTGTGCGTAATAACTCACAAGAAATTATTATTAATAAATGTTCTCACCGATAACAGCAGCAGCCAGTCCATGCAAAATAGTGCAGTTTACTTCCTGTATTTTCCTGGTGCCCCTTGACCTCTCGGCCAGCATGCGGCTTTTTGAGCCAGCAACCCTATGCCCTCTGCTGTCTAAAATCAACACCTGCAGCATTCTCGCTACAGCAGAAAATTGTGCAAACAGGTTTTATAACTTGAATGTCCTGTATATTTAAGGTTTGACAATATCACCTGGTTACATTTGTTAATTTTTAACCTTAACTTTTAGACCATTTTACACGCCTTCATCTCATCACGCCTGGATTATTGCAACAGCCTTTTCACTTGTTTAACCCAAAACTCTACTGATTGACTCCAGACTGTCCAGAACTCAGCTGCCAGGCTTTTAACCAGAACAAAGAAATATGACCACATTACTCCTATTTTAGCTTCATTACACTGGCTCCCAGAATGTTTTATAATTGACTTTAAAATTCTATTGATTACTTTTAAAGCTCTTCATGGCCTCTCGCCTTGTTATATTTCTGAACTTTGTCCCATACGCACCAGCACGTACCTTGAGATCCTCGGGCAGAGGTCTGTTGTCTGTTCCAGAGTCTCGACTGAAAATTAAAGGGGACAGAGCGTTTGCTGTCAGGGCCCCGAGGCTCTGGAACAGCCTGCCTGAGGAAATCAGGTCGGCTGAGTCAGTGAACTCTTTTAAGTCCCTTCTTAAAATCATACTTTTATAGGAGAGCTTTTCCCGATCTTATTTGACGTTATTTTATCCCTTTTATTTTATTCTATTTTACTTATTGTATATTTATCTTAAACGTGTATTTTAGTCATTTTAAATGTTTTCTTGCTTTTATCTTGTATTGTTTTTGTATTATTGTCTTTTGGGCATTATTGTCTTTACACTTGTTAAAGCACTATGTAACTTGTTGAAAATAAAGATTATTATCATTATTGTTACAAATACTCTATTGTGTGACCTGTAAATTTATTAATGTTATACTAACATTATATTTTGTATTTATCTGGCACTTTCCACTTCAAGCACTGACTGAAAACGTACCTCTGCATCAGCCCACTGTTGTTCACTGTTGTGGAACATGTAACATTGTTAGCCAAACACAGTCCAACCGTCAGGGCAGGTTTTATAGCAACACAATTCCTCCAATGTTCCAAGGCCAGTGGAGGTCTTAGAATATTGTTCCTCAGCACAACATTTATGGACACATTAGAAACAGTTAAGTAAGTAGTAATCTATAACACAACTGTAGATCATTAGAAGCACAACATTTATGGACACATTAAAAACAGTTAAGTAACGAGCAATCTTAGGATCAAGTGCAGCTACAGTATTTCACCTCCACCACTCTGAGAAACACTAACCTGATTCTGTCTCACTTGATGCCTGTGAAGACACAGAACTGATCTGCAGTATGTAAATCATCTCGGATTTGCCTCTATTTGGAGCTTTCAATTTGAATTAAAAATACAGTGTCTGTTAGTTTTATTGATCAAGATGTGTTTTGTTCACTTCATTTTATTTAAAAAAAAATTTAAAACATTCAATTTCATAAATTTTGGAAACATAATGTTGGGCTGTAAGAGCCCTTGTAGGACCGTTTTTATTTAATGTTTAAGTTATTTTAAGTTTAGGTATTATAACAGGAAGATAAAATAACAAAAATAGAACTATATGAAAATGAAGTGAACACTAAAAGTAATTACGAACAGATGAAAACTTGTTTCTGTAAGAATGAGAGCCGTACTTTGTTGTGATGATCAGATGAGTTCCACTTGCAGCAGTAGCAGGGTCTCGTTGAGAAGGAAACCCAGCGTTTATATACCTTCTCTGGGTGCAACTCACACACCTGCAACATGTCTTTCTACGATCACATGATATTGTTTGACTATTGTAGTAAAACACAAGTAATCTATTATGTACATAGCCCTATAACTATCACCTACAGCATGTACTTTAGAAATTCAGCAGGGGTCTGTGGAGTGATGCTACCCTGTGGGTGTTTGCAGTTTATGTTAAACCTCACATTCCAGTCCAGTCTACTAACAGTTACAAACAAGGACTATATGGAAATTAAGCAAACATCATTGAATGGCATTGTTTTGGACTCTTAAAACCCTCATTATCAAATCAGATTCAATTTTAAAAAACTAATAAAAAAGCTTATCATATATACATATACATTATAATTGAGTCAACCACTCTTGGGTTATTATGAATACATTATTTAGCTTTACTTTAACATCTTGGTTGTACAATTAGTGCCACATTGATTTTTATGTCTATGGAAGCCAACCTGCATGGCAACCGACTTTTAATCGTTCTTCCTTTACAACAATGACTTCAATTTTATCTTTGTTTAATTGAAGAAAATTCTGTCACATCTAACTGTTGATTTGTTCAATACAGTTACTCAGCATTTGTATGGGATCACAGTCACCTAGTGATATGGTTATGTAAATCTGTGTGTCATCTGCATAGTTATGATAACATATTTTATTGTTTTTCGTCATCTGAACCAGTGGAAGCATGTAGATGTTAAATAGAAGGGTTTAAGCTTTGCCTCGTCAGAGCAATCACTAACAATCTTAAATTTGTAATAAGTTTTAAAATGAAACTTTGTTAGACCAAGATAACAGCGTAGCTGTTCTTAGAGTCTACCCTCCCACCTTCAGTTTTATGAGCCAAGTTAGAGTGTATAAGAAAGGAGGTGGAGTTGCCATTTTGTTTAATGACTCCCTCCAATGCAAGAAGATGTTTTGAAGATGTGGCTCTTCAGTTGAATTTCTCTTCTCAAGCTACATTCCTAAGTCCTAAATAAAATCAATAAATCAAGCCACTCTTAAAAAAAGAGCAATCTAGACAAGTCACTTATGAGCAATTATAGACCCATATCAAATCACCCATTTTTACGTTAAATCATTAAAAAGCTGTTTTGATGTCTTCCAGTCATGATTTCGACCACACCACAGCACTGAGACGGCTCTTGTTAAGGTCTTCGCTATCATTCATTTAAACATTGAGAGTGGGAGCATTTCAGTCTTAGTATTATTGGATTTCAGTGCTGCTTTCGACTCGGTTGACCATAACATATTAATAGACAGACTGGAAAACTGAGTGGGATTTTCTGGGACAGTACCAAACTGGTTTAAATCCTACTTAAAGGTCAGGGACTACTTTGTGTCCTTTGTGTTTGGTAATCACACATCTGAGCTAACAAAAATGACCTGTGGAATTCCCCAAGGCTCCGTCTTCTGTTAAACAGCTACATGCTTCTACTGGCTCAGATTATGATTAACAACAAAATATGTAATTAACATAATTATGCAGATGACACACATATTTACATAACCATATCACCAGGTGACTATGATCCCATACAAGTGCTGAGTATCTGCATTGAACAAAAACAATTGGATGTGCCAGGATTTTCTTCAATTAACCAAAGATAAAACCAAAGTCATTGTTTTTGGTGCCAAGGAAGACTGATTAAAAGTCACCGCTCAGCTTTAATCAGTAATGTTAAAAACCTCAAACCAAGCCAGAAATGTTGATGTAGTAATGGACTCAGACTTGAATTTTAGCAGCCACCTTAAGACAATTAGCCACCCTACTGTCAAGAATATATTAACAATTAAAGGACTTATTGCTCAGCAGGACCTGGAAAAACTTGTTCATTCATTTATCTTCAATCGCCTTCCTGGACTGCGCTGTACACATTGAAAAGGACAGGAGCCTGCAGATTGGTGTTTACAGAAAACCCACACACACACAGACCAATACCTACTGTTCGATTCCCACCACCCACTGGAGCACAAGTTAGGGGTCATGAGGACACTGCACCACAGAGCGGAAAACATACCAACAAGCGCCCAAGCCAGAGAGAAGGAACAGAACCACCTGAAGGGGGCACTTACAGCCTGTGGATACCCTAAATGGACCTTTGTGAAAACAGCCACAAGATCCAAGAAGAACAAAACTACAGGGGAGGAGGAAAAGAAGGTCAAACGCAACAACATTGTGATTCCATATGTGTCTGGAGTATCAGAGAAACTCAGGAGGATTTTCAACAAACATAACATCCCTGTGTTTTTTAAACCCAAGAACACACTAAGACAGATGCTGGTACACCCCAAAGACCGCACACCCAAACACAAGAAAAGCAATCTAGTGTATGCGGTCCAATGCAGTGAGGAATGCACAGACCTGTATATTGGGGAGACTAAACAACCACTACACAAACG
>NC_060157.1:3397782-3402258 GCF_021292245.1 Micropterus dolomieu
ACCTGTATTTTTTAATTCAAATCTAAAGTTGCAAGTAGAGGCAAATCCAAGATGACTTCAATACTGAATATTTCTGTATCTTCACAGGCATCAAGTGAGACAGAATCAGGTTAGTGTTTCTCAGAGTGGTAGAGGTGAAATGCTGTTGCCTCACTTGGTCCTAAGATTTCTTCTTACTTAACGGTTTCTAATGTGTCCATAAATGTTGTGCTGAGGAACAATATTCTCAGACCGCCACTGGCTTTGGACCACTTGAGGCTTTTTGCATGATTGTCCTTCTAATCATCTACAATTGTGTTATAGATTATTGCTGTAAAACCTGCCCTGACGGTTGGACTGTGTTTGGCCAACAATGTTACATGTTCCACAACAGTGAACAGCAGTGGGCTGATGCAGAGGTACGTTTTCAGTTATAACTGCTACACTGTAAAAGTCCTCATGTGGAGGTTTTTGAATTTACACAGGATCCATTGTTCTGTTGTCCACTCTGTTGGTACACACAGTTCAAGCATGTTCATGTAGGGAGATGTTAGAACATTACAAACAGTGATGGATCAAGAATTCCTTTCATCTACTGTCACTTTTGCTTCTCACTTTGTCTCTTTCTTCAGCGTTTGTGCACTTCTCTCGGTGGGAATCTGGCTTCCCTCCAAACCCCAGACGAGTACAAGTTCATCAGAGAGATGATTCGTAAAGTGACTGGTGTAGATAAAGCAGCTTGGGTTGGAGGCTACGACGCAGCAAAGGTGAGCCTTTTTGGCAAAAAACAGAATCTTATTTAGCTGTCCCCTGTGTGCCTGATATTGAAAATATTCTGTT
Source organism: Micropterus dolomieu (assembly GCF_021292245.1). Taxonomy (NCBI): domain Eukaryota; kingdom Metazoa; phylum Chordata; class Actinopteri; order Centrarchiformes; family Centrarchidae; genus Micropterus; species Micropterus dolomieu. The sequence continues at coordinate 3,398,602 of NC_060157.1, forward strand.
TGTAATCTACCTTTTTGTAATCTGACCAGTGTTATGTGGACTATTTTTAACAGGACATAACTTTAACTAACCCTTCATAAAAAGCACCAGCTAAAACATGATTGAAAAAAAAAATCCAACCAAATGTATAAACTCTCTTAAAACCTTTTTTATTTTCCAGAAGGGTGTGTGGCTGTGGAGTGATGGTTCCAAGTACGCCTTCAAAGGCTGGGCTGCAGGGGAACCCAACAACGCTGGTGGAAGAGAGAACTGTATGGAGATTAACTTTACAGGTATAAATTAATTATCTGATAGAAACTTTATATCGTTGGCCTTTTCCCCATTTTTGGTTGTTTCCTTTCTTCTTTGTTTTTCAGTATGTGCTTTCATTTCCAACTGTGAATCATGTTATAACACAGGTTTTTGAGGGTGCTATATGAAGAGAGTCTTACTTGCTTAACTGAGAAAATGCAAACAGTGTCTTTTCATCTGAGGCCTCTAATGTGCAATTATTGTTTCTTTAAAAAAAAAAAAAAAAATCTGTCGTCAGGAAAAGATTATGTCAACGATGCCAACTGTGATCTCAACAAATCCATTGTTTGTGCCATGCGCCTGTGAAGGTCTACGCCAAGTGCTGACACATCCCCAACGATGATGTCACAACCCACTGATGATGTCACAGTTCTGATAAATTTCAGTTGAATCAATAAACAAATATCTCATGTTCAGCCATCTGTCTCACCTCTTTATTTTGCCATCTCATGCACCACCGAAGCTCCCCTCTCTCTACTCTTAAAATTTGATATCAGAATGATCTCCATATTTAGAGCATGTACTCAGAGAAGCAAAACAAGACAATGACACAGTGACAGAACAACTTCAAAGTAAAATTGGGATTCAATGGGATTAAAAACTTACACTACAACAGAGAACATTTATAATAGTAAACTGTTTTGTTTCTCTCCTTTCTTTGCACACAAGTAGATGAGTCATAGTAATCCTATCAGTTTCCGTTTGAGCACTTAGGTGTGAATGTTTGTGAATGGGTGAATGTGAAAAGCGCTTTGAGTAGTCGGAAGACTAGAAAGGTGCTATACAAATAGACCATTTACCATATATAGATTTTAGTCATGGATAGTGATGTTACTGTCTGAATGAGCACTTAACAGATATAATAATTACAGAGTTAATAATAATAATTATTCAGTTTTATCCGAACCAAAATTACAGGTGTGAAACCTCCGCTGGACCACGTTCCGGACCAAACAGACGAAATTTGGTCTGACGACAAAGGTAGTCTCAGTCCAGATAAAAGTGAAGCATGGTTCAGTTAGTTTCTAGTGTGAGAGCATTTTTTGGATGGTCCGGACATTCAGACTATTTACAGGGTTTACATTACCGTTCCCGTGTAAACTGGCACGGAGAAATGCACTGAAATAAAGGACACAATTATGAATCTCCAGTGACAGCTCATATTTTGAAACAGACAGCCTCTATTGAAGCATTTCTTTCTCTTTTGAAACCGAGGTGCAGAAGGATTGCTTGCAGTAATCTCCTCCGCCGATGAAGTCGTAATGTTCGCACAACAAGAACATTTGGCAAATTTGAACTAGCCTCAAGTACAGTTGATGCTGCAGGCATCACATCCAAGATGGCCCTGTGTGTAGCTGCCTCGGTGGTGCGCTTTGTTTTGTTTGTTTTTGTGTGTTAATTCAGTTTTCAGCTGTGATTCCTGGTGCTCTTTCACCAGAGAAGAGCTCATGAACATCAGTGGATTTATTTCCCCACTTTTCTTACGTCAGTGGAATTATTGGACATTTTGGTGAAGAGCTCTCTAGCTGTTGTTCAGGCAGTGACGTGCCACAGGAGAGGAGAAGGAGCAGGTGTCAAGCTTCCAACTGTAAAAGACCGCGACACAGAACTCTCCGCCAAAACAAAAGGTGGAGGTGTTTGTTTTTATATTAACAATGGCTGGTGTACCGACATGACAGTGATTCAGCAGCACTGTTCTCCCAACGTGGAATATTTTTATCATTAACTGTAAACCATTTCACCAACCAGTTTGCTTCATTTACTCTGGTCGGTGTTTCCATTCCGCAGACAAACCCAGACTCCCTTGTTATTGTTCTCGGGGACTTTAACAAAGGAAACCTCAGCCAAGAACTCCTCAAATACAGACAGTTTATAAAGTGTCCAACCAGAGAGGGGAACGCTTTGGATTATTGCTACACCACAGTTAGCAGTGCCTATCACGCCATCACACGCACTCCAGTGGGACACTCTGATCACGTCATGATCTACCTGATTCCTCCATACAAGCAAAAATTAAAGCTCTGTAAACCTGTAGTGAGGACATCAAGGAAGTGGACCAGTCTGTAAACCTGTAGGGGATCTTCAGGCGTGTTTGGACTGCACTGACTGGGATGTTTTCAGGACTGCTACCAACAACCTGGATGAGTTTACAGAGGCTGTGACGTCCTACATCAGCTTCTGTGAGGACAGCTGCATTCCAACATGGACCAGGGTGAGTTATAACAATGAAAAACCCTGGTTCACAGCTAAACCCAGACAGCTAAGGTTGGAAAATGAGGAAGCATTTAGGAGAGAAGCTAAATGACTACTCAGAGAGGATAAAAGGCCAGTTCTCTGCAAACAACAAAACTTCTGTCAAGAAGGGGTTCAGACAGATCACTAACTATAAACCCAAAGCCCTCCACTCCATCAACGACCCTCACCTGGCAAATGAGCTGATCCAGTTCTACTGCCGCTTTGAGAGTCAATCAGACACCATCCCCTGTGACCCCCCCTTCCTCAGAGTTGGCCAACTCAACCCCTCTCTCTATCTCTTCTCCCTGTACACCAACAGCTGCACCTCCAGTCACCAGTCTGTCAATCTCTTGAAGTTTGTGGATGATACCACCCTCACTGGGCTCATCTCTGGTGGGTATGAGTCCGCCTACAGGTGGGAGATCAACCATCTGGTGCCCTGGTGCAGCCAGAACAGTCTGAGGCTCAACTCTCTGAAGACAGTGGAGATGGTGGTGGATATTAGAAAGAGCACAACCCCACCCTCCCCCATCATCCTTCCTGGGCACCATCATCTCCCAAGACCTCAAGTGGGAGCTGGAAATCACCTCCCTCACCAAAAAGGTCCAGCAGAGGATGTACCTCCTGCGGCAGCTGAAGAAGTTCAGCCTGCCAAAGACAATGATGGTGCAATTCTACACCGCCATCATTGAGTCCATCCTCACCTCCTCCATCACCATCTGGTACGCTGCTGCCACTGCCAGGGACAAAGGCAGATTGCAGCTGACCCCTCCCACCCTGGACACAAACTGTTTCAGACTCTCCCCTCTGGCAAGAAGCTGTGGCCACTCAGGAACTAAACCTCTCGCCACAAAAATAGCTTCTTCCCGTCTGCAGCTAGCCTCAACAACAAGACCCGGGTCCCCCACTGATACTCCACCCTTGCAAACAATACAAATGTCTCTGTACATGTAAATATTATTTCATTTTATATCATACACACACCTGGTACATTGCACATATTTGTTGTTAATTGTTAATCTTTGTTGTTCTATATTTTTATATTGTCAATTGTCACAATAATCTCTTCCACTGCAATATGTCTTCACAACACAAACCCGGAATAATGCACATGTAAATATCTGCCATGTT
>NC_060157.1:3402358-3405106 GCF_021292245.1 Micropterus dolomieu
GGACCAGGGTGAGTTATAACAATGAAAAACCCTGGTTCACAGCTAAACCCAGACAGCTAAGGTTGGAAAATGAGGAAGCATTTAGGAGAGAAGCTAAATGACTACTCAGAGAGGATAAAAGGCCAGTTCTCTGCAAACAACAAAACTTCTGTCAAGAAGGGGTTCAGACAGATCACTAACTATAAACCCAAAGCCCTCCACTCCATCAACGACCCTCACCTGGCAAATGAGCTGATCCAGTTCTACTGCCGCTTTGAGAGTCAATCAGACACCATCCCCTGTGACCCCCCCTTCCTCAGAGTTGGCCAACTCAACCCCTCTCTCTATCTCTTCTCCCTGTACACCAACAGCTGCACCTCCAGTCACCAGTCTGTCAATCTCTTGAAGTTTGTGGATGATACCACCCTCACTGGGCTCATCTCTGGTGGGTATGAGTCCGCCTACAGGTGGGAGATCAACCATCTGGTGCCCTGGTGCAGCCAGAACAGTCTGAGGCTCAACTCTCTGAAGACAGTGGAGATGGTGGTGGATATTAGAAAGAGCACAACCCCACCCTCCCCCATCATCCTTCCTGGGCACCATCATCTCCCAAGACCTCAAGTGGGAGCTGGAAATCACCTCCCTCACCAAAAAGGTCCAGCAGAGGATGTACCTCCTGCGGCAGCTGAAGAAGTTCAGCCTGCCAAAGACAATGATGGTGCAATTCTACACCGCCATCATTGAGTCCATCCTCACCTCCTCCATCACCATCTGGTACGCTGCTGCCACTGCCAGGGACAAAGGCAGATTGCAGCTGACCCCTCCCACCCTGGACACAAACTGTTTCAGACTCTCCCCTCTGGCAAGAAGCTGTGGCCACTCAGGAACTAAACCTCTCGCCACAAAAATAGCTTCTTCCCGTCTGCAGCTAGCCTCAACAACAAGACCCGGGTCCCCCACTGATACTCCACCCTTGCAAACAATACAAATGTCTCTGTACATGTAAATATTATTTCATTTTATATCATACACACACCTGGTACATTGCACATATTTGTTGTTAATTGTTAATCTTTGTTGTTCTATATTTTTATATTGTCAATTGTCACAATAATCTCTTCCACTGCAATATGTCTTCACAACACAAACCCGGAATAATGCACATGTAAATATCTGCCATGTTGTTCTTTCTCTGCAAATAGTTGTATCATCTTTCTGTTCTTTTTATTATTCTTATATAACTTGCATTATCCATTCCATATTTATATATTACTAGATTTATTTATGTCAGCTGTATGTTTGTCTACATGTAGCACCTTATCACCAAAGCAAATTCCTCATATGATTAAAAAAAATTACGTGGCAATAAAGCTCCTGATTCTGAGGTAGTAGCCTCATGACATAACAATATAGAGGCAACAATATGCATCAATCTGTTCCTCCCTCATTCATTCTTGTTAAAGCTACCCGTGGAACTGTTTTCAAACCAGTGTCAAGTATAGTGAGATGCAGCCCACATAGATGATGACGACAGGACGCAAGTCGGTCCCGTAGAGGTCTTTAGTGCGCTCGCATAATTGCAGTATAAAACCAAACCTAACCGAATGTAATAAAATGTATCAAAACATGAACTTTGGTTGGGACCTTGGTGCAGACTTTCAGGTGTGAAAGCCCCTTAAATGGTCAGAGGGAAACTGACAGGTTAACTATGATTACTATACGTTGCACTTGTATGCAAACCAAAGAGTTTACTATTGGAATCTGTTCTCTACTATTGTGTTTTTTTTTTTAATCAAAGTATTAATAAAAAACTTTTCATAAAGTGAGTTGACTTTTTGACTCCCAATTTTACTTTGAAGTTGTTCTGGCACAGTGTCATTGTCTTGTTTTGCTTCTCTGTATCTATTTGGGTGAAACTAGTTAAGTACATGCTTTAAATATGGGGATCATTTTGATAAAAAAAAAATTTAAGAGTAGAGAGAGGGGAGCTTTGGTGGTGCATGAGATAGCAAAATAAAGAGGTGAGACAGATAGCTGAACATGATATATTTCCCCCTAGTGGCATCTATCCATGCTGTTTGTGAAGAAATATCATCTGCAAATACTTATCCATTTGTTTGTGATGCTAAAACATGAAATGAAAAATGACCTTTTGCAAAAGCTTTTTTCAGAAATAATGTCCATGTTACAAATCATGTCCATGTTGCAGGAGATAATCCACAGACGTCGTGAGCATGTTTCAGCAGGAAATTTACTATTTTGGTTAAAGAAATACTGTGAAAACTGATCATGGATCAGTAACAGGTTTTTTCAGTTTTAGTGGGTTTTTTTTAATGGTTTGAACTCCACAAAGTTCCATTCACCATCATTTAGCACTAGAGCTGTTTAGCCTTTAACTTAACACACACACACACACTCAGAGAGTTTATACAATTGGTTGGATTTTTTTCAATTATGTTTCAGTTGGTGCTTTTTATGAAGGATTAGTTACAGTTATGTCCTGTTAAAAATAGTCCACATCACAACATATATAACAGGCACATTACAAGCAGAATATATTCAATATCAGGCACACAGGGGACAGCTAAATTAGATCCTTTCTTTGCTAAAATTCTCACCTTTGCTGCGTCGTAGCCTCATGAATCATCTCTGATGAACTTGTACTCGTCTGCGGTTTGAAGGGAAGCCAGATTCCCACCAAGAAAATTGCACAAACGCTGAAGAAAAAGACAAAGTGTGAAGCTGAAGACCGAAAGAGAAAAAAAAAAA
>NC_060157.1:3405126-3411489 GCF_021292245.1 Micropterus dolomieu
TGACATCTGTGCTGGCCAATAATGGCTTTTCTACAAAATATTAACATGCTGTTTGTCCAGGGGGTCAAATACTTGTTTTTCCTCATCAGATGGTTATCAATTTTTATAAATTCATATGATGTGATTTTCTGGAATTTTCTTTGGGATTCTGTCTTTCACTGTTAGAATGTACATATGATTAAAATTGTAGATTGTTGCATTCTTTGTAAGTGGGCAAACCTGCAAAATCAGCAAGGGGTCAAATACTTTTTTCCCCCACTGTATGTCCTGTTAAAAATAGTCCACATCACAACATATATAACAGGCACATTACAAGCAGAATATATTCAATATCAGGCACACAGGGGACAGCTAAATTAGATCCTTTCTTTGCTAAAATTCTCACCTTTGCTGCGTCGTAGCCTCATGAATCATCTCTGATGAACTTGTACTCGTCTGCGGTTTGAAGGGAAGCCAGATTCCCACCAAGAAAATTGCACAAACGCTGAAGAAAAAGACAAAGTGTGAAGCTGAAGACCGAAAGAGAAAAAAAAAAAAAATATAATTATATATTTTTTTCTCTTTCGGTCTTCAGCTGTATGTATATATATAAAAGAGTCCTAACATGACTACGTGAACATGGTTGAACTGTGTGCACCAACAGAGTGGACAACGTAACAGTGGATCCTGTGTAAATTCAATAACCTCGATATGAGGACTTCTACTAACTGAGTGATCACAAATAAAGTGTGGCAGTTATAACTGAAAACGTACCTGCTGGCGATTTTCTTTAATTTTCAAATTGTTGACAAAACCTACAAAAAGGACTAAAAGCAACTTTTATCATTTAACAAGTAAATTCTTTAGTAAGTTTCTAAATCCTGGTATGTTTTATTCCCTTGTGCCATAGAATCTCATTGATGTTTGGTTTTGACAATATAAAGAACATTGTAAAACATTGTGAAGAATTTGGAAAATGTTGATCGATATGGTGATACAAATCAGTCTTTATTGTATCTGTTTTTGGTGGTGCCACAGTATAATGTGTTTTATTGGCAACACAGTAAATAAATGTTAAAACTGAACCAAAGTAGTTTTATTTGTATTTACTCAACTACACTGTGTGGAAATTGTTGACATAATCAGGTTTAGTAAGTCCATTTAAAATGACTTGCATTATAACAATGAAAACCAGTAAGTAAGTGCCAATGTATACAAATGGCAAATATAAATGCAAAGACAATATAACAAGACACACGTTAAAAGCAAGAAAACACTTAAGAAAATATAGGACAGTTTTACAGAAACAAGGCATTATAAAGAACAGGAAAATGTTTATTTTTCCTGGTAGTGAGAACTAAGTGTAATAAAAGGTATATAAAAACAATAGGCTGTTAATGCTTGCAGAATTGACACCCAATAACGAACAGATGAAAACTTGTTTCTGTAGATATGAATCAAAACAGCTGATGCTACGATGAATGGTAAGAATGACAGCCGTACCTTGTTGTGATGATCAGATGAGGTTCAACTTGCTGCAGTGCCAGTTAGCAGGGTGTCTTTGAGCCGAATACCCAGCGTTTATACCTTCTCTGGGTGCTTCAACTCAGTTGCTCACAGCCTCCAGCAGGTCTCCTGCAGCGCCTCCCCATCCAAAGTCCACCTTGATCGCACATCACTTTGGACTGTTACTGGCCTGCCCTCCTCTGAAGGGCACACTGTAATCATGACAATAGTAGACAGAATTTCTAAGGCTGTTTATTTTTCCCCAAACTGCCCTCTTTTTCAGAGACAGCAGACAGGACCTGGGAACCTCTTTGCTGCGTCATGGCCCATAATCCCTTCTCCTGCTCCAAACAACTACACTGGGTGGAGTATGCCCCTAACATCCTCTCCTCTCCTGCCACAGGTATTGTGGCGAGAACAAGTATTTGATACACTATTGATTTTGCAGGTTTTCCTACTTACAAAGCATGTAGAGGTTTGTAATTTCTATCATAGGTACCCTTCAACTGTGAGAGACGGTACATCAGAAAAGCAGAACTTAATATTTGGTACAGAAACTTTTGTTTGCAATTACAGAGATCATACGTTTCCTGTAGTTCTTGACCAGGTTTGCACACACTGCAGCAGGGATTTTGGCCCACTCTTACATACAGACCTTCTCCAGATCCTTAAGGTTTCGGGGCTGTCGGTAGGCAGTATAGACTTTCAGCTCCCTCCAAAGATCTATGGGGTTCAGGTCTGGAGACTGGCTAGGCCACTCCAGGACCTTGAGATGCTTCTTACGGAGCCACTCCTTAGTTGCCCTGGCTGTGTGTTTCGGGTCGTTGTCATGCTGGAAGACCCAGCCACGACCCATCTTCAATGGTCTTACTGAGGGAAGGAGGTTGTTGGCCAAGATCTCGTGATACATGACCCCATCCATCCTCCCCTCAATACGGTGCAGTCGTCCTGTCCCCTTTGCAGAAAAGCATCCCCAAAGAATGATGTTTCCACCTACATGCTTCACGGTTGGGATGGTGTTCTTGGGGTTGTACTCATCCTTCTTCCTCCAAACACAGCGAGTGGAATTTAGACCATAAAGCTCTATTTTTGTCTCATCAGACCACATGACCTTCTCCCATTCCTCTGCGTAGTGTGTTACTAATTGTTTTCAATGAGAGTGTAGTCCCAGCTCTCTTCAGGTCATTGACCAGGTCCTGCCGTGTAGTCCTGGGCTGATCCCTCACCTTCCTCATGATCATTGATGCCCACGAGGTGAGATCTTGCATGGATCCCCAGACCGAGGGAGACTGACCGTCATCTTAAACTTCTTCCATTTTATAATAATTGTGCCAACAGTTGTTGCCTTCTCACCAAGCTGCTTGCCTATTGTCCTGTAGCCCATCCCAGCTTTGTGCAGGTCTACAGTTTTATCCCCGATGTCCTTACACAGCTCTCTGGTCTTGGCCATTGTGGAGAGGTTGGAGTCTGTTTGACTGAGTGTGTGGACAGGTGTCTTTTATACAGTTAACGAGCTTAAACAGGTGCAGTTAATACAGGTAATGAGTGGAGAACAGGAGGGCTTCTTAAAGAAGAACTAACAGGTCTGTGAGAGCCGGAATTCTTACTGGTTGGTAGGTGATCAAATACTTATGTCATGCAATAAAATGCAAATTAATTATTTAAAAATCATACAATGTAATTTTCTGGATTTTTGTTTTAGATTTTGTCTCTCACAGTTGAAGTGTACCTATGATAAAAATTACAGACCTCTACATGCTTTGTAAGTAGGAAAACCTGCTAAATCAGCAGTGTATCAAATACCTTTTCTCCCTACTGTATGACTGCATTCATGGCCATGCTTGGATATAATCCCCCTCTTTTCCCTGACCAGGAGAAGGAGTTGGCAGATCCTTCAGTTCACGGCCGACCCTTGTTGGGTTCCTGCCCCCAAATACACTCCTGGACAGAAGGTGTGGTTATCATCCTCGGACCTTCCCCTTCTGGTGAAGTCCCACAAGTTTTCACCCCGGTGAAAATTTGTCCTTTCAAGATCAAGAGTGTGATTAATCATTCTGTCATAAAATTGAAGTTACAGGCGGCCGTGAATGTCCATCCTTCGTTTCATGTTCCCCTGCTCTTTGAATTGAATCCATTACTGCACACTGTGTAGACTTTCCATTAACGTTGTATGGAAAAGCATATTTAGTCTGTACAGAACAAATGTAGGCTAGTAGCTGTAACATCAAGTTACAGTTCAAGTCAAATGATATTATATAAGCAAATAATTTTTGAATTTTGAGAAGAAGCATCTCCCTCTATTATGTAAGCTTACCGTACTAATTCAACGGGCTGCTACCTCAATAATTCTTGACATGAATGTTATGTTCATAGATACTTTAAGAATAATCATACTGTACTATGTGTCTGAGCTGTTGGAGAAGGCAGCTCATATGCAGATCCCTTCATTTCAAAGCAAATGGTTTGGCTAACTGCATGTCCATAATAACAGACGCAGGCAAGAATAGTAAGCTAAGCAGTAAGCGTAATATTTTAAAATGATCTTATCAAGTCTTCATGTTGATTAAAAAGAGGAAAAATAATTGTATTAAACAGATAAATTAAAAATAATCAGTCAAAGCAAAGTGCATTCCCTAGAAATATCCATGATCAACAGTGGTTATATCTAACAACAATGCACAATGGATGGAATACTTAATATTCCAAACAGAATATCTCTGTTCTGCACTCGCTAAACAATATTAAAACCACAAAGTAACTTGTACTTTTATACATTTACTTGACTAGGTTGGTCGAATAGTATTTTTTAAATTTTAATTCAATTTTATTTATATAGCGCCAAATCACAACAACAGTTATCTCACAGCGCTTTTCATAAAAGAGCAGCATGTTATTTACAGAAGCCCAACAGTTCCCACCAAGAGCAAGCACTAGGCGACAGAGGCAAGGAAAAACTTCCTTTTAAGAGGCAGAAACCTCGAGCAGAACCATGGCTCAGGGTGGGCGGCCATCTGCCTCGACCGGTTGGGGGTGAAGGGGGGGGGAGAGAGGCAGCCTACACAATATACACACATAGGTACAGACAGTAAAGATGATGTTGCTATAGACTAAATGAAAAATGGTACAGATATTTATAGTAGTGTTAATGATAACAATCGTAATGTTAATTATTATAATAACAATAATAGGACTAGTAACAATAGTCGTTGCAGCAGAGGGTGTCGAGCAGGAACACAGGGGCAGCAGGTGACCCGCAACCACAGATCCAGACTCCACAGCTCCAGAGCCAGAAACACCTGCAGGAAGTGATAGGTGGAGAGAGGAGAGGGACGAGAAAGCAAGACTATGGGAAAGGGGAGAAGTTGTGTTAGTAACATGTAATAATGGGATGAGGTTGCATACAGAGGGAGAGAAAGTAGAGGAGAGAGGAGCTCAGTGCATCATAGGAAATCCCCCAGCAGTCTAGGCCTATATGATTTTCGCAATATTACGTAGGTGAAAAAAGGCGGTTCTTGAAATTTGCTTAATGTGAGTGTCACGGATCGGGGTGCTGAGTGCAGACTGAGGTGAGGACCCAAATGCAGACAATGGCGAGGCAAGAGGAGGATGCAGTTCAAAATAAAGTTTATTCAAATAACTAAACAGGCTTACGTGGAAGCTCGGAGCAAGGGTCTAAACAAAGGTAATCCAGAAGAAGGCAAATCCAACACAAAGACAGAGTTATCCAAAATGGGGGAACAAACCAGAAATCCAGGGAACAGAGCACCACGCAGAACACTCAACATAGACGCAAGGACGTGACAAAGACTGGAGAGACAAGCAGGCATACATATACGCAGGGACGAGCGGGGCGGGAGCAACACAGGTGAGCGGGATCAGGGCTAACGAGGCAGAGACAGAGAGACAAGCAGGCAGGCTGAGAGACAGCAGGGGGAAACAGAGAGAACACTAGACAAGCAGACATGGGGCAGAGTGAATAACCAAGAAAAACAGAAATACACACACAAGTTACAAAGAACCAGAACCTAAACGAGAACACAGAACTAGAACACAGAGTACACAGGAGACCAAATCACAATAATACAAACAAGGACCAGGAATGATTACCAAAACATGAACTAAGGACATGGAAATAAACTCAGACTCCCAAACAAGACACACAGACAGGATCATGACAGTGAGACCTAAATGACATGTCCTGATCAAAGATAACTCCAAGATTCCTCACAGTGGTGCTGGAGGCCAGGGAGATGCCGTCAAGGGAAACTATATCTTTAGATAATGCGTCACGGAGGTGCTTAGGCCCCAGAACAATAACATTAGAAAATTACAGGTCATCCAGGTTTTAACATCCTGAAGGCACATTTGAAGTTTAGCTAACTGATGAGTTTCATCTGGCTTGATCGATAGATATAACTGAGTATCATCTGCATAACAATGAAAGCTTATGGAATATTTCCTGATAATATTGCCTAAAGGAAACATATATAAAGTGAAGAGGATTGGTCCGAGGACAGATCCTTGAGGAACTCCATGACTAACTTTGGCATGCATGGAGGACTCATCGTTAACATGTACAAACTGAAATCGATCTGATGAATAGGACTTAAACCAGCTTAGAGCTGTTCCTTTAATGCCAATGAAATATTCCAGTCTCTGCAATAGGATCTGATGGTCAATGGTATCAAATGCAGCACTAAGATCTAATAAAACCAGTCCAGAGACAAGTCCTTTGTCTGATGCAGTAAGGAGGTCATTAGTAATTTTCACCAGTGCTGTCTCTGTGCTATGATGAGCTCTAAATCCTGACTGAAAATCCTCAAATAAACTATTGCTCTGTAGAAAGTCACACAGCCGTTTAGCAACTGCTTTCTCCAG
>NC_060157.1:3411589-3412666 GCF_021292245.1 Micropterus dolomieu
GTAATAGACTATGCCACTATTCATAAACTGGAAACTACAGTGATTTCTTTAGATGCAGAGAAAGAATTTGACAGAGTAAATTGGAAATTTCTATTCGCTACTTTATATAAATTTGGATTTGGAAACTCTTTCATAGATTGGATTAAAATCTTATACAGTTCCCCAAGAGCTTCTGTCAAAACAAATGATCATATTTCTCCATGCTTTAGTCTCCAGAGGGGTACCAGGCAGGGTTGCCCGCTCTCTCCCTCGCTATTTGCTATTTTTATAGAACCGCTAGTAGCTGCTATCAGACAAAATAATAATATTAAAGGAATTCAAACAGAAAATATACACCACAAGATAAGCCTTTATGCAGATGATGTATTACTTTTCCTCCTAAACTCACAAACTTTGCTTTCTGAGACAATCACACTTATAGATAAATTCTCATCCATCTCAGACTACTCCATTAACTGGAGTAAATCCATAGTTTTACCTGTAAAGTGTGATTTCCAGAGTATATCTACCACACCGCTAAAGTCTGGGAATATTAAATATCTGGGTGTCAATATTTCCTCCAGGCTGTCAGAACTGACATGGCTAAACTACATGCCTTTACTTAAATCAATAGAGGATGACCTTGTACGGTGGACATCATTATCTATATCACTCATGGGAAGAGTCTCCACCATAAAAATGATGGTCCTACCTAAATTCAATTACCTGGTTTTCAATGTTACCCACCAAACCCTCTGCTGTCTGGTTTAAATCACTGGACTCAAACATCTCAAAATTTTTGTGGAAAAATAAACCCCCACGAATCAGTTTAAAAACTATGCAAAAAGCAAAAGACTGTGGTGGTTTAGAACTCCCAAATTTTTATCATTACTTCCTGTCCAATAGAATACAATATATCTCAGAATGGAACAATCAGAGCTCCCTGGACCACTCATGGATGGACATAGAACAAACATTCTGTAAGGAAATTAAAATTTCCGATATGCCATTCATCAGTTCCAGCATCAAACGTCATACCTGCTTTAAAAGCATTAACATAAGCACTTCCTTGGCAGCTTGGTGGTAACTTCTCAAAAT
>NC_060157.1:3412686-3414500 GCF_021292245.1 Micropterus dolomieu
CCCTGGACCACTCATGGATGGACATAGAACAAACATTCTGTAAGGAAATTAAAATTTCTGATATGCCATTCATCAGTTCCAGCATCAAACGTCATACCTGCTTTAAAAGCATTGACATAAGCACTTCCTTGGCAGCTTGGTGGTAACTTCTCAAAATATCTGGGTCTTCACCTATCCCATGCAGATTTACCCCAATCTGGAATAATCCTGACATCCTGCAAAATAAGAAAACATTAAATTCCCCACTGTGGTATGACAAAGGGATAAGACATCGAGAGCATGTAATGCAAGGCAGTAACTTTATAGTCTATCTAGTGGCACAATATGGAATTAGCCATAATAGATTTCAACAGTTTAAATCCATGATTCATGCTAGATTTAAGGATAAAATAATGGACTTAGATTTACCTCCAATGATAACAGACTTTCTTAAACTCTCGCCTCCAAAACTGTTATCAAAAGTATACATGTTACTGTTAAAAACAGATAGTTCAATCTCTCTCCCATTCTTAATGTGGGAGACAGATCTATCCATTAGTCCAGACCAAAACTGTTGGATGCAGATATGTTTAAATACCTTTAGAATGACTACAAATCCCAATCTACAACTTCTACAGTATAAAACTCTCCATAGAACACACTATACTGGACAAAGGATGTTCAGAATGGGTCTTATGCAGTCAAACATCTGCCGGAACTGCTCAGGTAACATATCTGATAGTTACATGCTATGTGGCAATGTACACCTGTTCAAAAGTTCTGGCAGAAGATATGTGAAGACCTATCGATGTGGCTATGCTTGTGGTGGGTTTCGGTCCGGTGGTGAACGTGCGGTGTGGGTCACGGTGTAGCCATGGGTGGGGTCTGTGGTCTCCCTGGCTGCGGGGGGGATGGGGCGGTTTGCACCGGCTGGCATCTCTCCTGTGCTGCACATTACTTGGCTGTTGTGTGCCGCTAGTTAGATTGGTAGCGGGGTAGTTTTGATTGGCTCACCTGTAGGTCGTTATTGGCTTGCATGCTTGTCGGGGGTTGGGGGCATCAGGTGCGGGCCTGGACTGGGCTGGTGGGCAGCTCTGTCCTGTGTGCATGCTGTGCATCCTGATACTTGCATTTCGGTTCTTTGAGGGGTCTGGCGACTGGTTGTTGGAGGGGTGGGGGACCGGGAAGAAAGGGTTGACGGGGTGGGTTGTGGGTGCAGGCTGGTCCTTTTTGAGCTGGTTGGGGGGTGTCTCCTCTGGACTTTAGTGTCCGGACTGGATGGTGGTTGTGCGGGAATCCTGTGTGGGGAGGGATTGTGCTTTGGGGTGTGTCGATGGTTGCTTTGGCCCCGGCGAGGACTGGGGATTATTGGACTTTGGGCTGGGGCTGCACTGACCTGCCTCGGGGGTGTGTGGGGTGTCTGGGTCTCGGGGCTTTGGAGCCTCTGGGTCTGGGGCGGGACTGCGCTTGGGGGGGCCTGGGGCTGGGCGGGGTTGTCGGGGTTGTCTGGCGTCCTTCTGCTTAGGGGGGTGGGGGACTAATGATGGGGCCATTCAGGAATGTGGTCCCAATGAGGAGGACCATTCTAGCCTCCCTATGACCTCCTTCACCTTTCCCCCTTTGGTCATGTCTCACAACATACACCCTTAGGACTCTGGGGGGCAGGCAGGCTGCAGGGTGTTTGGTGGGTGGGGCTGCTTTATTGCGGCTTCGCCCTTCTTCCTCCCCCACTGGCCGCCCCTCAATTTTAATTACACATTAGAAACAGAGGGCTTGGGGGGTGGGAGGGGCACGATGGGAGGCTCCACTACCTGACAGTTGTGGGGTGCCTGTGT
>NC_060157.1:3414600-3418973 GCF_021292245.1 Micropterus dolomieu
CTGTAAGGAAATTAAAATTTCCGATATGCCATTCATCAGTTCCAGCATCAAACGTCATACCTGCTTTAAAAGCATTAACATAAGCACTTCCTTGGCAGCTTGGTGGTAACTTCTCAAAATATCTCATACAGTCTCATGCATCAAAGCTCAATATTTCTATCTATCAATCAATCAGTTTTATTTCAGATTGTGGTTCCATATCAGAGATTTCAGATTCAAAGAGTAAAACCACACACAACTACAGCGCATCAGAAACACACAAATCAAAACAGACACACACAAGCATATACATATACAAGTACTCACAGACATTCTCCGGAGTTCAGAAGGATCTGATCTTTAAGATGATTTTATGAACAGGAATGATGATGTGTTGTCTTGTTGTTAGTTAGGAGCTGATTAAAAACTGCTCACAGCTAAATTCAGGATTTTGTTCCCGAGATAAGACGCTGGTCTTTTCTCAGATGTTAGACGCTGTTGGGATTTTTATACCTTTATATACCTCAATTGTCTTGTGGGTCGAGATTAAAAGATTTAATTTTAAAATGGTCAAACAAAACTAGATGTAGGAGCCATGATATTGTGTTGTGTTGTGTTGTTAAGGCCAATTCTGGCCTCATGTAATTTAAATTCCTGTATTGATGCAGACAGATGTTGTTAATTGAAGAAGAGGAGCAAGAAGATAACATAACATATTGTTTTTTAACTGTGCTCGGAATATGTTTCTTATTTTACCTTATATGACTTAGTATTATTTACAGGAAGTGGACGCTGTAAGGACGCAGGAAATAAACACCTTAAACTGCAAACTATTGGAAAAGACTGGACATCGAGTACACGTTCAAAACAATTACCATATTAGCAACCACTAGCGGCTAAAGTAAACTACACTAGATGTGTGAAGATGTCACCTTGGGCTCTGGCAAACTTATTTGGATTGGGGGGGGTGTTCTGTCCCTCTATAATCCAAACTATTACCAGACTATTTGCGAAAAAGTTCATGTGACGTGACCCCCCCCCCTCCACCCCAACGTTACACAGCCTGCCTGCATTTACAGAGAGCGAGAGAGGGCATTTTTCTGACACCTGTCACTCTCTTTGCTGTCTCTGTCCGCCTCACTCACTTTGCTCTGTTTGACTGTCTCTCTGCTGCAGGATGCTTCCCTCTGAAGCGGCTGTGAGCTGAACTTTATCAGAGGTGCTAAAGTTAACATTTGTGAGGATTTGTGGTGAATGTTTTCAGTTTCGGTTTTCTACCTCTAATGAAGAGCAGTGCGCTCGTCTCATCCAGTAGAGTCGCAGACGGGCTCTGTGTCTGTCAGACAGTCTAAACTAATCATATCAGCAGAACAATAATGCAGGATAATGCACAGCAGAGGGGCAGGTAGATTTTGTTAAAATATTGGGATTTCATTCTCATTAGATTGCGATTTTCTTTTTTAATATTATGACTTTTGTCTCAAAATATTATTCTGCAAATGTCAGAGAACACAGATGTGGACAGATTGTTAATCTGCAGATAGTTTTGAAAATGAGCAGAAATCCTGCTGAACATGAGCTATTTAAGTCCAAGAGTGTCTAACAGATTTGAACTAATTTGTTTATTTAAAAAGGTGCCGCATGAACAATTAAAGAGGTTACTTCAGTCATGCCCACATGTGTGCTGACTCAGCAGGGATGAAATTATGAGAAAAGTTGATATAGGAGAAACATATCAGAATGCCTGAGAGCTTCACTGCATTATATTACACTATATTTTTATATTTTGAATTGTCATCTGATTTCTGTCTTTATCTTTACATAAATAAAGACATTTCCTCAATAAATTGGTGCAGAAAAATTCACCAGAATGCAGAAAAATAAATATTTCAAGCACAATTTTTTGGGGGGGAGGACCCCCAGACCCCCATTAATGAATTAAAAAAATAGTGAAATGGTAAGTGTAAAAGACAAGTTTAGGTTTGACAAATGGCATTACAAGGTAACAACAGACAGGCAGAAATGGTGGGAGGGTTAGCAAACACTCCCTGGTGGAAAAGTAAAAGTTAGGACAGTTAACAGTTATCCTAAAGTTAGGAGAGTTTATTTAAGATTTTACGGAGTTAGGATGCTTCTGTAATACACTTTTCTTATCGAAAGTTAGGAAAGGAACAGTGACTTAGGAACTGTTAATCTGTAATGGCCTTTTTCCTAAATCAGTTACTAACCCTTATTACTATGGTTACCAAGCAGTTAGGATAGGATCTGCCGGTTAGGACGTTTCTGTAATATGGCCCCAGAAGTACATACAGTAGGCCTAATTGTACTCTACATTATAGCACTGTCTCTGTACGACTTACAAAATACATACAGTATATTGTATTACTACAATATTTGCGTTATGTAGAGTTGTGTTAAGTCTGAGAGACTCCAAAGATGACCAGGTAAAGCAAGCAGGCATCATAACAAGATCGGGCCATTAATGGGCAGCCAATGCAGCCATTGAGCATGCAGAAGGCACACTGAAGTTCCGAGACATTGTTGGAAACCCCTGCATAGGACGGCAAGGTTTGGGGTCAACACACTTTCAGCAGTTTGGGAATACAGTTGGAAATTAGAGCTCAAGAGAAAGAAAGGTATTTGTCCAGAGCAGTGGAAGAAGCATCCCAGGGAGCATGGACAAAATGGGATCTGCCCAAACCTAACATCACATGGGCAGAGCTGTGGAGACTGGAGTCCTACTGCATCTCCTTTCTACTGCGCTCTGTGTACGACACCCTTCCTTCAACATAACAGTTGCACACATGGGGGTTAAGGGACGACCCGTACTGTAAGCTCTGTGGTAAAAAGGGGACACTGGCACACATATTGTCAGGGTGTTAGACATCTTTAACTCAGGGTCGCTATAAGTGATGCCACAATAAGGTGTTTCTGTCCCTCGCCGACTCAATAGAGAGAGAGAGAGGTATAAGAAGAGGCCAGGTGCCACAGACACAAGGAAGACTATCACCTTCATCAAGGAGGGAGCGATACCCTACGTAAGCAGGGCATCAGCAAAGACCAACCTGCTGCAAGCCACCAGTTCATGGGAAATGGGAATTGACATCGGAAGGAAGCTGCAGTTCCTGGAGGTGGTTCCACACAGCTTTTCGCCCAGACATCATTCTGTGGTCTGCCAAAGACCATAAAATAATTTTAATCAAACTGACTGTGCCATGGGAGGAGGCCCATGAGAGGAAGGCCTTGAATTATCAGCCTCTAATCCAGGAGTGCAGAGACAAGTGGTGGCAGGCATGGCTGTTCCCTGTGGAAGTAGGATGTACAGGCTTTTTTGCCAAGACAAATTGGCAGCTGCTGTTAGCTTTAGGCATGGATCAGAAGAGCAAGAAGCATGCTGCTCGTAAGATGGGGGAGGAGGCTGAACGAGCTTCTTGCTGGATATGGAGCAAGAAAGAGGAGGAAAGCTGGAAGCCAGGAGTGGATTGGCAGTGATTTGGCCACCACTGCCAACCCATCATTGTGGTTAAGGGTCGAAACACTAAGTGAAGGCTGGGAACCACCTGTTGACATCTGCTCCTGGCGGAAAGGCAGATGGGGTAACCGTGGATAGCACCCAACAGGTGTCTTCTGCAATGTTCTGTCCATTATGACTATGGAGGCAGCTGAGATCATGAGCTTTTTTCTCCTGTCAGGGTCCTCACATCCCTGAAAACTTCTAAGCATATTTTCAAGAAGGAATATTGAAATTTTGATTTAATGACTACTTACAGTGAAGTCCAAATATGGTTTGATGATTGATCCAGTCATTGTCACCTGTATCAGATCCTGGCACGTCACGTGTAAAGTTTGGTGGAAGGGGGTTTATTGTGTGGGGTTGTTTTTCAGGGGTTGGGATTGGCCCCTTCGTTCCAGTGAAATGAACTGTTAATGCTTCAGCATACCAATACATTTCGAACAATTTCGTGCTCCAACTTTGTGGAAACAGTTTGGTTATGGCCCCTTCCAACATGATTGCACACCAGTGCACAAAGCAAGGTCCATAAAGACATGGATGAGCGAGTTCGGTGTGGAGAACTTGACTGGCCTGCACATAGTCCTGACCCCAAACTGATGGAACATCTTTGGAATGACTAAGAGCAACATCTTTGCCTGACCTCACAAATGGACTTCTAAAGGAAAATGGTCAAAAATTCCCATGAACTCACTCCTAAAACCTTGTGGACAGCCTTCCCAGAAGAGTTGAAGCTGTTATAGCTGCAAAGGGTAGGCCAACTCCATATTAAACCCTACTGAACTGATGGATTCTACATGCCTGGTTCCCACCGTGAAGCATGGAGGAGGAGGTGTGATGGTGTGGGGGTGCTTTGCTGGTGACACTGTTGGGGATTTATTCA
>NC_060157.1:3419073-3428752 GCF_021292245.1 Micropterus dolomieu
TTCGTTCCAGTGAAATGAACTGTTAATGCTTCAGCATACCAATACATTTCGAACAATTTCGTGCTCCAACTTTGTGGAAACAGTTTGGTTATGGCCCCTTCCAACATGATTGCACACCAGTGCACAAAGCAAGGTCCATAAAGACATGGATGAGCGAGTTCGGTGTGGAGAACTTGACTGGCCTGCACATAGTCCTGACCCCAAACTGATGGAACATCTTTGGAATGACTAAGAGCAACATCTTTGCCTGACCTCACAAATGGACTTCTAAAGGAAAATGGTCAAAAATTCCCATGAACTCACTCCTAAAACCTTGTGGACAGCCTTCCCAGAAGAGTTGAAGCTGTTATAGCTGCAAAGGGTAGGCCAACTCCATATTAAACCCTACTGAACTGATGGATTCTACATGCCTGGTTCCCACCGTGAAGCATGGAGGAGGAGGTGTGATGGTGTGGGGGTGCTTTGCTGGTGACACTGTTGGGGATTTATTCAAAATTGAAGGCATACTGAACCAGCATGGCTACCACAGAATCCTGCAGCGACATGCCATCCCATCCGGTTTGCGTTTAGTTGGACCATCGTTTATTTTTCAACAGGACAATGACCCCAAACACACCTCCAGGCTGTGTAAGGGCTATTTGACCAAGAAGGAGAGTCATGGAGTGCTGTGCCAGATGACCTGGCCTCCACAGTCACCGGACCTGAACCCAATCGAGTTGGTTTGGGGTGAGCTGGACCGCAGAGTGAAGGCAAAAGGGCCAACAAGTGCTAAGCATCTCTGGGAACTCCTTCAAGACTGTTGGAAAACCATTTCAGGTGACTACCTCTTGAAGCTCATCAAGAGGATGCCAAGAGGTGCAAAGCAGTAATCAGAGCAAAGGGTGGCTACTTTGAAGAAACTAGAATATAAGACATGTTTTCAGTTATTTCACACTTTTTTGTTAAGTACATAATTCCACATGTGTTCATTTATAATTTTGATGCCTTCAGTGAGAATCTACAATGTAAATAGTCATGAAAATAAAGAAAACGAATTGAATGAGAAGGTGTGTCCAAACTTTTGGCCTGTACTGTATAAACAACCTGTGGCTGTAGGGAACGCAGTTTAAAACAGAGTCAGTAGTACATAACACAATGCATCAAGTAACAACCAGAGTTGACCCCCTGCTAAAAATAAATTTGCACATTTCATGTCGATGACTTTTGCCTAGGACGTGACAAAAACAATGGTTTTAAATAACATTTCCTTGTATGAAATTCAGTACATCTATCCTTTCGGGTGGCAATTCTGTTGAAATAACTTCAATTACTTCTATTCTGCAGGGTCATCTTGTTTTTTGGCTCTTCCTTCCCTGGGGTCTTTAAACTGCCTTAACTGAGTTTAATGTTAAAACTGCAATTTGTCTGCCTATGGATTTGTCCAAAAGTGCCATATTACCTCAATATGTTTCCACTCTTAATTGATACATATAGGAACAGATATAATACATAGACAGGTGTGGAAAAGATGATCGATCCTGTAGAAAAGTGGGTTTTGTATTTAAAAGTCGTACTAACTTTAGCACTGTTTAAAACACTTGCCAGCAGAAACAGAAAAGCATGACTGGTAGAAAACCAGCATGTTTCCTCTGTGCTTTAGTTGTACATTTCACACACACACACACAAAATGCAAAGTAAATGAAAAGAAAAAAATCAAAATTCTTCTAGGTTCACTTGAACAAAGTCAGGGATTTTGTAGGCATATCGTCAGGTGTATGATTGAATAATTATACCAAACAGGTGCTCATAGTCACCAATTCAATATGCAGATTGAAACAAAATTATTAACTGAAACAGAAACAGCTCTGTAGGAGGAATACAGCTGGGTGAGGAAAATCCAAACTCAGCTAACAAGGTGAGGTTGCTGAAGACAGTTTCAAGGCAGACAGGGGTTTCCAGATGTGCCATCCAAGCTTATTTAAAGAAGAACAAAGAAACAATTGTAGAGTCAGTGGTCGGCTAAAGAAACAGCATGCTTACTTACCTTTGCAATAAGAAGATGTCAAGCAGAGTGGTACTCAGTTACACTCATCTACTGAGAAGTCTGGTCAGAAGTTGTCGTCGTGGAAGACTTCGCACAAGAACACAGGACTTTGGTGCAGAAAATGGCAGCATGTGCTCTTGAATGATGAGTCAAGATCTGAATATTATGTAAGGCTGGAGAGCAGAACAAGAATGTGTCTGCAGGCAACAGTGAAATATGGTGGAGGTTACTTGCAAGTTTAAAACTGCATTTATGCAAACAGAGTTGGGGATTTGATCAGGTCTCCTCTGAGCCAAGAAGCACAGACAGATACTTGGCATCTGATTGGCCCCAAAATATATTCTACAGCATGAGAACGACCCCAGAACAGTCATTAAAAACTATCTTCAAAGTGAAGAACAACAACGACTCCTGGAAGTGATTGTATGGCCCCCACAGAGCGCTGATCTCAACATCATCGAGTCTGTCTACGATTACAAGAAGAGAGAGAAGCAACTGAGGCTGCTTCAATCCGCAGAAGGACTGTGGGGAGTTTTCCAAGATGTTTGGGCCAACATAGCTGAGTTCCTTCAAAAACTATCTGCACCCATACCTAGAAGAATTGATGCTGTTTTGAAGGCAAAGTGTGGTCACACCAAAGCAAGTTTAACATATTGATATGATATGAATGAAAACTGAACTGAGATTATCTCCTGAAATTGGTGCGATAGCATCAGATAGATAACTTCTCTAGACAAGTCTTTTGGTCTTGTTTGATTAGAAATCAGTGTTAGAAAGTTAGCGTACTGGCAATGAGCTACAGCTGATTTATTGTGCCATCTCTGACCTGGCCTGTCATTTTAACCAAACAGGCTGAAGCAAAAGGCCAGTGCTAAAAATGTTTGTTACGTCTTAAAAATGATTCAATAAGAAATTTGATAGCTGAGATAAACAGGCAATTCTGCCAACCAGGAGAGCAAAAACATGTTCTTTCCTTGTTTCCTGTTTCCTTGTTGTCGCAGGTGGAAAAACCCATTTCTGTGATTTGACGTTGACATATTTAACATTCCAGGCCAAAGAACACTGATTATGTACACAGTATATATAGATGTGCAACGACTGGTCTTCCTTTTCCAAGACAAACTGCTGTTTGTTCATCCTCTCTGCATCAGAGCATCACTACAGCAAAGGTGATATTTCCATAGACAAACTACTTTCAAACTTTTTCAAAGACAATTGCAGCTGAAATGTTTTAGTCAAATCAGTTAATCAACAGAAAATTAATCTGCAACTATTCTGGTAATCAATTAATCATTTGAGTCGTTTATCAATCATTCTCTTTGTTATATCATTGTAAATTTAATATCTATGTTTTGGACTGTTGTTTTTTTATTTTGTTTAAACAATTTAAAGACATCATATTGGTCTCTATTATTATATTATATTTTCAATTAATCAGTTAATCAAAAATATATTAATTGAGAAGGAAACATTTGTTGCAGCCTTAATGGCAATGTCAAAAGTTTATAAGTTAATCCTCTATATCCATATGATATCTTCTATAACTTAATAATAATTAATGTTTAATGTTGACATTTAAATGTTGACAACATTTCTATCCAAGTCCAACTCTTTCATAAATACCAGGAATGGAGTGCATCTGTAAAAAAAAATGTACCACACTTCTAACCAAAGTGACATAGCCTCTAATACCTGCTCACATAACAGTGTCTATTTTGCAATTACAACTAAGTCTAAAGTACTGAAATGCGAGTTCTCTTTAACTCATTCAAAATTACATACAGTCAGTTACTGATGTTCAAGATAAATGTGTTCCTTTTCCGCAGATGGCATCAGGTTTTCACTTGGCTTTCTTCATCTGTTTGACCAGCGGACTGATGATTTCAGGAACTGTGAGTAAAATGTTTTTTTCAAGTATCAACAGTGCTGTAAAACTAACTAAAACTATCTTATATTGTACTGCATGTCATTCTATTAGCCTCTTGATCTGTTCACATTAGGAAAGAAAAAAATTTATGAATGTGTTAAACATCACATTGTGGTCACAGTCAGGCATGTCAAAGTGTATCACAAATACTGCGCTTGTTGTTATCCGCTTCCATTACAAGTATGTTGTTATTCCACTAAACTAGAATTTCATCACTGTATTTTTCTTCTAATAGTGGGGTAGAAAAAGGTGAAGCTTCCTGTAACATTAAATCAATTAATAAGTTGATCCATAATTATTTTTAACGATTAATCATTAAAGTCATTTATCAAACCAAAATACCGAACATTGTTGCTCAAATATGAAGATTTTCCCCTTAATTTAAAATTCGGTTAAACTGATAAAAACATTAAGGCTAAATATCACTTTGTAATTTTCACACTAATTTTTCCCATTCATTGGGGTAAACAAATAATAGATTAGAGATTAATCAGATATAATCAAATGATTATAGTGATTCGTAAAAATAAGGGTTACTCGCAGCCCTAATGATGAACAAAACATACCTGTTTAACACCATACCTAAAAAAAATAAGTGCCAAAATCAGGATGTTATGTGAGTTATATGCAAATTATAATCAGAGCAACCAGGTAAATAATGCAAATGCACATGGTTATGTAATGGCAACAGACAGGTGGAGGTAGAGCGATAAAAGCCATCTACTGTACTGACAAGACGCTTTTGAAAGCTACAGCTGAATATTAATTAATTCATCGGTTCCTGAGCTTCACAAAGACTCAACAATGGAGCGGTCACACTAAAACTAAAAAACTGTTTAGGATAATGGATGCAAAATATAAAACATAACACTAAAAATTACAAACTGATATAATGTGTGTGTTCATGTTCACAGTGGTCCGGCAGGATTAAGCGAAACACAGGAGGTGGGTAGCTGTAATTTATTTATGCTTGGATGTTGTATCAGAATCAGAATCAGAAATACTTTATTGATCCCCGAGGGGAAATTCTTTATATGTTCTTTGTATGTTCAATTATGTCCAATGTCAGAAGTTTATACAGACAGCACAACATCGTCTGATTTGGTTTGTTGTGTATCCACACCATTACCTACTTTTATCAGATGGTTAATGATTAATGAATGATCAATGACGTGTCTACATTGGTATTTACTGACAGACGCACTGAGCTACAGTGGGTCACCGGGTCTGGCTTAATTAACTCTGGTATTAACAAACTGTCTATATAAACCCCTGACATAAATTATTCAAAGTAAGCATAATCAATAGCTAACTTTAGTTGATACTGGACAGTATTTATGTGAGTAAGTGCGTTAATCAAACACAGTTTTGATAATAACTAAAATTTAATTTGCAGCCTGTCCTCCTGGTTGGAGTATTCATGGCAGCCGTTGTTTCATCGTTCAGACCAGTCACAAGGACATGGCCAATGCAGAGGTACTTAGTTAATCACTCTTTAGTAGGGGTGTGACGAGATCTTTCGCGCCGCAAGATTAAATTGTGACGACATTTCTCGTCAGGTAAAAAGCTGTCCCGCGAGACTGACACAAATGTTTAACGCTGAAAAGCCACACATTCATTTTCTCAGGCAGTGAAATCCGCCCAGCTGATTAACTACCAACTGACATTTGCAACATAAAACATCTAAAAACTGACGCCAGCTTTGCTCTGTTTGGAAATGTGAGCCACGCTTTATCTGAGCTGCTGAAGTCAACGTGTGTGGATTTGTGGTGAGATTTCTGCCCGATCAAAAGTGTTTCAGTTACTTTCAGTTTCACATGCAACATGCTTTCCCAAACTGCAGAAACTGGCATAACGTTACTACCATCGGATCAAAAACGTAATGAACAGCAGAGGGCAGGTAGACTTCTCTTTAAATGATGACGTTAGTCTGGTTATATTCTGCCTTTTCTCTGGACATGTCAGAGAACACATGATATGTGCGAGAGATCTTAAATGTGCAGAAAGTTTTGAACAGAAAAGCTGCTGAAACACACGAGCTATTAAAGTCGAGGAGTTTATAATTTAATAATTTATCATTGAGGTGACTAAATCATGACTCAGCACGGATGATATTACATTAGAAAAGTTGATCTATGGGAGAAACAGGTCTGAAAGCAGCACAGAATGACTGAGAGCTTATATTCTGTTTTTTAGATAACCAAATAGATTTTAGATTTTTTTGTTTTTTAGATAACCAAATAGATTTTGAATTGTCACCTGCCACTTGAATTTTGTGTTTTTCTTTATACAAATTTAAAAAAATCACCATAAACTGGTGGAGAAAAAATCATCGTAATGCAGGCAATAAAGTGTTTAATCCTCAAAATGTTAATTTAATTCAGCATTAAAGATATTTTAATAATCTTGTCTCGTGAACCCGATCTCGAATCTCGTTTCGTGGGTTAAAGGTCTCGTCACACCCCTACTCTTTAGATCATTTCTCGCCTCTTCTTCATCTCAGTCTTATCTGCGTACATGCTTTTTAGATGTTCCATATTGACCTCTGTCTCCCCCATCAGCTTACCTGCATCGCTCTTGGTGGAAACCTGGCCTCAATCAACAGTCTCGGGGAATCATTTTTCATTAGCAATCTGATTTTCCAAACGTCTGGCTCATTTGTAACTGCCTGGATTGGGATCTTTGATGCAATACAGGTGAGCTATACTAGTAGACTTGTGCTAGTACAGCCAATGATGAGAATGAATATGTGTGCTAACCAAATTATAGCTCCTGAGCAACCTCGTCAAGATAGATCATTTAGACAAAAATGTGCAAATGTAAAGATTACCTTACTGAAAACCACCTGAGACACCTGGCAGGCAAGTTTTTTCTTTCTCTGACATGAATGACTAAGGCCACATTCATACCAGGAAAGACTGTTGGTTTACTTGTTTTGGTCCAGATCAAGTAGATTCACAAACAAAACTTTATACTATAAGCTCTGGTGGACGGAGCATGCTCTTATGTTGCATGCTGAGAGTAGTTCTGCTCAGAAGACAATTCAATTCAATTCAATTTTATTTATATAGCGCCAAATCACAACAACAGTGATCAGATATAAAGTTTGAATTCATAGAGAGAGGCTATGTACATACTACCAGATCAACAGCTTATTACATCAGACATTTTTACTGCTAATATTATTGCATACTGCTATGTGTACTATGAGTCATGTTGAGCCTTTTCATCATCTCTAATTACATAATAAAAATCTGACTGACACACAGTGCATATCAAAAGATTCGCAACAAGGCCGATTCCAATACAAGCAAAAAACAAACTCTAGTGTGATTCAGTCTAACCAAACAAGGCAGGTGTGAAAACAGACTATGAATCAGCTAATATAATGTAAATAATGTTGTGATTCAATGCTCAATATTTAGACAAAAAGCACAAAACACCCATGTCTTTCAGTACTTCTCACTAACAAGCAGGTATTGACGACAGGAAAAACAAAGCACACAGGAACTTGAAGTTTACCACAGTGTATTATGAAGTCATTGCACAGTACAAAACCTACAGTTCAGCCACCAATGAATGGGTCCTTATCTCAAATCCCCACGAGAATCCACATCTCAACAAATAAACTCCTCTCCTGGATCCCAGCAAGCAAATAAAAAATACTCAGTTTGAGTTTCAAGCAAAAGTTTGCCATCAAAAATAAAACCAAGTGAAGAGGACTTACCTCTTGTAGTCTTGTGGTGCAGCTGGTGCTGCTGACAAGCCAACCGGCCGGATGGACTGGGCCTCTTCCACTGGTGAGTTTGGTTTGAAAAATTACCACAGATAACCCCTGAGCTGACTGCTGGGTGTTTGTATTTTGTGTGAGACACAGGTGCGTGCAGCAATCACCACAACACGCAAACCTACTACATGTTTTATGTTCTCCCCAGTGTTATCCCCAGTCTGCCAAAGAGTTGGATGGCCCGACGTTTTCACCTGCTGCTGCCAACAACTTACCCTCATTTGGCAGGTGGCGGGTGCCAATTTCAGACTCTGCTTACTAGTGTTGTTTTATAATAATGGGCTATATTTGTACTGGAGGTGATAGTGCATATGAATAATGTAAATTGGAACAGTGCTAGTTTGATATAAGGCCACTTTGTGAAAAGACAGCAAAGCCTATATCATCTCTGACCACACCCAGCATCACTGATGGGACAGGTGAGATGTTAGTTGACTGGAGGTCAGCAAAAAAAGGATTTTCAGGGGGTGTTAAGTTGCTCTGTCATGTTATATTTCATGGTCAGGTCTAATCACTTACTTCCACATCAACAGAGTCTTACAAGCAAGGTTACACGTCCCTGCTATAAGTCATCTTTCTCTTCCAGGAGGGAACGTGGATGTGGACAGATGGCTCGAAGGTTGCCTTCACATACTGGGGTTATGGGGAGCCGAACAATGCAGGAGGACAACACTGTACAGAGATCAACTTTGCAGGTACAAATAGTATTTCTTTATTTCCTGAGTATTTTTAATTGTATTTCTGTTTCTTTTCATACACTCGTCTTGATTTTTCTAAAGAATGAGCACTACATTAGAGACATTTAAAAGCACTCTGATCAGTTCAAGATATAAACTGGAGACTTTCATGCTGTTGTACTCAGTGATTTTTTTCTTCTTACATCAGGACGTTTTTGGAATGATGTCCCCTGTCACTTCAGTAAACCTTTTGTTTGTGCCAAGAAACTGTGATGCCTCCCTCCGTCTGCTGTCGTATTTGCTATTACGATGCCACTTCCACCATGATTGATGATGACGATATTTGATAATAGCAAACTTGCTCTAATGATTTCCTTCCAGTGAAATTCTTTTTTAAATGAAATTCCTCCAAATCAGTAAATTGTAATATCATTCCCCTGTTTTCTTAAAAACTTGACACTATCGAAAATTTCCTCACTAAACTATGATGACATTTTAGGGCCATTGTAGATTCTTTTTGATTACAGAGCCAGATGAGGGGAGGGGATATTTTAAGAATAAATTACTTGTTTTCAGTTATTAACACAATACAGAAGTCAGTGCAGACATAAGAGAAGAGGTGGGCAGATATGAGTGACTGCAACAAACCCACTTGAAAGCATGTCACATCTTAGTCATTTATAAATGTCTGCAGTTCTTCCCCTTTTCTATGCTTTTGGTCTTTGAACAGAAAGTAGTATCTCAAAGTACCTGTGGGTGAAAGTAACTTATATATGATGGCTGTTATTAACACGTGCACTCCTTGCTTTTACTAGAGTACAGAGCCTTTGATAACACAAACACATTCGAAAAAAAGGTAAACGTTTGTTTACTCGCAAATCTATGTCTTTGTATTCCCATAGATTAATTTTTTTTTCTCTTGAAAATTAGTTTTTTTCTTGTAACTGTACCCCCCTACCCTCCATAATTAGGCTATTGTTTTACCTACAATAGCCCTAATCTGCCATCATACTAAGCTGATTGAACTGTGATTTTTTTTAAATGCTTTCCTATTATGGGAAAATATTGTTTTTAAATTTTCTGTCGAATGTTCACACAATTTAATTTTAATTAAAAATAATCTGAAAGCACAAAGTGTTCCTGTTATGAAATCTTCCTCCATTTTAGCTGTATGAGTGTGTGTGTGTGTGTGTGTGTGTGTGTGTGTGTGTGTGTGTGTGTGTGTGTGTGTGTGTGTGTGTGTGTGTGTGTGTGTGTGTGTGTG
>NC_060157.1:3428772-3446912 GCF_021292245.1 Micropterus dolomieu
TAATATCATTCCCCTGTTTTCTTAAAAACTTGACACTATCGAAAATTTCCTCACTAAACTATGATGACATTTTAGGGCCATTGTAGATTCTTTTTGATTACAGAGCCAGATGAGGGGAGGGGATATTTTAAGAATAAATTACTTGTTTTCAGTTATTAACACAATACAGAAGTCAGTGCAGACATAAGAGAAGAGGTGGGCAGATATGAGTGACTGCAACAAACCCACTTGAAAGCATGTCACATCTTAGTCATTTATAAATGTCTGCAGTTCTTCCCCTTTTCTATGCTTTTGGTCTTTGAACAGAAAGTAGTATCTCAAAGTACCTGTGGGTGAAAGTAACTTATATATGATGGCTGTTATTAACACGTGCACTCCTTGCTTTTACTAGAGTACAGAGCCTTTGATAACACAAACACATTCGAAAAAAAGGTAAACGTTTGTTTACTCGCAAATCTATGTCTTTGTATTCCCATAGATTAATTTTTTTTTCTCTTGAAAATTAGTTTTTTTCTTGTAACTGTACCCCCCTACCCTCCATAATTAGGCTATTGTTTTACCTACAATAGCCCTAATCTGCCATCATACTAAGCTGATTGAACTGTGATTTTTTTTAAATGCTTTCCTATTATGGGAAAATATTGTTTTTAAATTTTCTGTCGAATGTTCACACAATTTAATTTTAATTAAAAATAATCTGAAAGCACAAAGTGTTCCTGTTATGAAATCTTCCTCCATTTTAGCTGTATGAGTGTGTGTGTGTGTGTGTGTGTGTGTGTGAGCATTATCATGAATAGTGCAGGTACATGGAGGAGGTTGCTGCACAACAGGAGGGAGTTTACTAAAAAACGATTGCATCTGTGGGAATGATGCATTTTACCTCAGCCTTCATCAGGTTGGCTTTGTGGACTCGGATCATTTATTAAACAATGTCTAGGATTTATACTATCGGTTACTGTACTGGCCTCAAACAGAACATTTTATGGAAGATAGGTTAATGTTTGGGAAATAAAGTGGCTTCGTTGTGAATTTTATTTCCCACACTTTATTCGGGGGGACCACCCCAAAAAAATCAATGAATAAGAAAAAGCACTAACCAGAAGCACATGACTCTCAAATACAGAAGTCGAGAAGAACACCTCGGGAACCCTGAAACATCGAATAGCCTACGTGAATGCTGATTGGGATGAAGCCCCACTAATTATACGATTCTAATCATCAGAAGTTTTTTCTGCAACAAATACGCACATGCATTCAAGATAATATCTTGAATCAGAGACCCCCCCCCCACTGACAGCCCTGAAAACAACAAGAAGCTGAAGTCTGCTGGTTTCAAAGTTTCCGTGAGAACAAAGTTAACATGAGTCACTTTCCTATAAAGACTCACGGAAAGAGTCTCAGATTGCTTCCTTGTTTTCTTCTCGACTGCTTGAACAAAAGATTTCGTTGATTAAATGGCAGGTTACATTGTCTCACTTCCGCATTTTCTGATGGGTATCCTTTTACAAGCTATTACTTTGCATTCATTTAAAAGGCTAACTATCCGATGCCCATTACTGCTTTTTAACATGTGACAAACTGGCTTGTAGCCTGCTCACTTAAAGATGACACAGCAAAGCACAGAAAATGAATTCATCAAAGAAAACCCAAACAGGAACATGTGTTACCCTGGTGGAAATGTAGCACAGCACAGTATACCCTCAGTCTTTTTGTTCTCACATAAACCATAACACAAGTAAACCCTGGTCACTATTTTTACCGCAGTGCCAGCGCAGGTCATACTTGTGCTGAATATCTAGTTGATCAGAAACAACTAACTTCTGTGTACATTTATGAATAAATAAATTACTAAATCAAATGTGTATACAAACTTTCAAATAACCACAAAAGACAAGCTTTGATTTGTGTCAGCATATGTCATATAATAATATTGTCATAATTGTAAATAAAACCATAGAATAAGGTCAAGGTTTTTTACCTTTACCATGTGTGTTCTATCAAAACTGTGTTGTATGTAATAAAAAAACAAATCTGTTTAATGGGTAACAATTATGTTTATGACTTTCCAGAACAGACCAAATTTAGCATTTTCCTTAAAAATCCTGAGGGGGATAGATACCATTTAGGATAGCAATAAGAAACCCTGAACATGATGAATAATGTCCAATGACCTACGGAAAGGAGCTACAGAGACTGATGTGAAAGGCAATTTACACACATTTACAATTCATTTCCAAGGTGCTATATCAATTGTCAGGGTGGCAAACACATCGAAAACTACCATTTACCGGCCAGACAAACAAATAATAAAACAAAAATGTAAGAACTGTAAAACCTAGTCATCTTTGTTAGCCGTTTTTTCCCGTCCACAAAAAGAAAAGTTGTGTCATCACTACAGTACATCCTAATTTTTCATAAAAACTTTTTTAAATCCCTCACTTAAAAGGAAAACTTACTATTTTCCCATGTTTCTGTGTTTAAGTGACTAAAGGGAACAACAATATTTTGTTATTGGTCCAGTATCGGGCGAGAGCTAAACCTCGGAAATAGCTTTCCGTCAATGTACGTCCACTAAAAGTGCTTGGTTTTCCCACTGACAGGCTCAGATTTTTCTTTTTAAATGTCTCAAAACATTATGGAAAGGATCCCTACAGCAGTGGTTCTTAAAGTGGGTTCCGGGGACCCCAGGGGTCCTTGAGGGGCCTCCAGAGGGTCCCCAGCAAAAAGGGGGAATAATTTATTTTCACTTTACATTTTATCCATAAGTAACACAATAAAAGAACGTATGACTATTTTGGTCATGGGTTGAATAAACATTCTGTAATAAAACATATAAAAGAAAAGAAAAAAAATTGTATCAAATGGGAGTCCGTGGTCTAATTTGTATCAGTTTAGGGGTCCTTGACAAGAACAAGTTTGAGAACCATTGCCCTACAGAGATAAACCTTTTTGTTAAAGTGTACGATCCTTTTTGTTTAACCAGAAACAGCCGTTACTTGCTCTGGTCAAAGCCACAAGACGCCATAAACAATTATTACAGTAACCTCGCAGATCATTGTACTTCATTCAAACTCAGCAGAAACAAAATGTAACTCACCAAAACCATCTTGGTTGGTCTTTCTACTGTTCCAGTTTGCACACCTAAATGAATGCAGCTTTGATGAACATTATTTACATGTGTGCTTTTTCCTTCTATTATAAGTTAAAAAGTCTAAGCATAAGCATAATAAACACAGGAAGTGCACTGATGTTAAAGCTCTTCTCAGGTCAACATGTCTGTGATATACATTCTTTATTCAAATATTTTTATATATGGATATTTGATTTCCGTGACCTGTAAGTCATAATCATTAAGATAAAAACAAAAAACGGCCTGAAATATTTCACTTTGCGTAATGAAAGTTTCACCTTCTGAATTGAATTATGGAAAAAATGAAGTTTTTCACGATATCCTACTTTTCTGAGATGCACCTGTATATCCGAAAGAAATATTAAATCATCCATAAACAATCCAATAAAAATATCCAAAAAATATTAGTAATAAGAAGAATGATACTGAAATGTCTTAAAAGCAGCTTTAATTGCATGAACAATTTCCAGCAAAGCGAGTTCTGCAGTTAATCATTTCATGAGTTGTGCTAATGACAAATTCCCATTTTAATTGTGACATTAAATGCCATATATTCAGGCTCCATTTGTCTTTTAACAGTCAGAATCTTTTTGTCACAGTACCTCTAACTTTATTTAGGTTCTTTTTTTTTTTTTTAAGTGTACAAACTTTAATTTTGTGGGATACTTTTTCAGTTATAAAAAGTTTGGTAGCTCTTCATTCTCAAAGTTAGATTGCGACATTAACACCACCACTTCTAATCTAAAAAGCATCATTAAAAACATTTTCATTTTACCTTCTTTCATTCCTGAGTGTGTCGACAGCTTTTAAACTCTTATTCTATCGCTGCAGCTCAGCACAACATGGGGTGACTTTGTAAAAACAATGAGAAATAAAAATTAAACCCTCTTACGTCATAATAATTATTGCTCTTAGCCTTACTTTTAATAACTTGGAAATGATTGCTAGTGTTTCTACAGTTTCTTATTCTAGCTATGTGATTATACTGAATACATTTTCATAAAAATCTTTGAATTATACACTCACTGGCAGTGAAAACATTTGACACACCAAAAGACAACGTGAGGTGTTTGGAGTGGATTTTGATCGCCATGAACCTTCAGGGAAAAAGCATATTTCTGTTAAAACGGTTTTAAAAGGAAAAGCCAGTGACAGAGGGCGAGAGGCAGTAGTCATGTACATTTACTGTCATTGAATATACGTCGATACAAACAGGGAAATCAAAACAACACAAAACTGAAGATGGACAGAGAAGAAAAACAGCAAAATTCTCTTTCCTTCACCAGTTATTACAGACAAAAACCCTTCTGAATCAAATATGCAGCTGCATTTTTCTTTTAGAACATTAGATACAAATATTAGCTTTATAGACCCAGCTCTGCTGTTACTTATGTTGGCACATAGAGACACAAACAACACATTAAAAAAAGATAAACAATGAAAAGCTGATGAGATCTGTACGAGGTCCTGCTTCACGTCGCTCGAATGAATCAAATCATTCTCAAAAAAAAAAAAAAAAAATCGCACAAGTTGGAAACTAAAGAGTAGAATCTCCTCAAGCTCCAAATGAGCTCCTGGTTCGGTTGTTTTTGACAAATTTTATGCTGTGAATGCTGCTTCAACCTTGACTTCAGTCTCTTAGCACAGAAAGATAAAATAAAAAAAGTTGTAGACCGTTTTTTACCCACATTCTCCTTCAATATCTAAAGGATAAAGGAAGTCTGGTGATATTCTAGATGTTCTTATTGTCAAGAAATCCCATAAAGAGACCAAAACATCTCCTAACAAGTACTGTGTGTCACAGCCTGATGAATCTCACAGACACCGTCCTGCTGCCCAAAATACTCACTAGAGCACCACATGTGGATTCATCCGCTGCTGAAAATAGTCCCCAACAACTGCAACATTATCTCCTGTGTGAGTTACATTGTCCTAAAAACAACAGTGTCAAAATTAATCTGTATATTTGTGAGGTGTTTTTTAAGATTTAAGTCTTCAGTAGGAACCAATGGGCTGAGAGACGGACTGACATGTTGGTTTTGGTCTTTTCTCGTCTTTTTGTGGATTATGTTGACAGAAAATAATTAAAATAATAGAATAACAACAGCCTTATGCTTTCTGAATGACTTACATACTGATGTTCTTTTGCCAACGGGAACTGAAGCCGTGAATAAAGTAAATAAGTTCTTAACAGAGCCTTTGCTTTGATTTAATGGACTTTGCTGTGTATTAATATTTTTATAGCAGCCACACTTTCCTGGTTATTAGTCGAGAAAAAGATTGTAGCTGTCACACAAAAAAAATTGTTTATTATTTTCCCAAATTCAAATCATACTCTAACATAATTACAGCCATTTGGGATTGACTTTGGTACCTTATTTTAATCACAGACACTGTAAACTCTGATTTAGTAATCAAATGTGGAGTCTAGACACATCACAGTACTTAAACACGAGAAGACTAAATGAGTTATTAATACGCTTTTTTCCCCTTCAACCGACCGTTTGTTGTCCTGAGCTACACAGCGCTGAACACTTTCCCAGTCTCCACCAGACTGATAGGAGAGCCTGATCACTTCCCTGCGACTTAAAAAAGAATAGAAGAAATAAAATCATAGAAGCGTGCAGACACACAAACAGAAATACCCACCAAAAGTCCGTAAAAATGAAAAAATGACACAAGTCTAAATGTTTAAAAATAAAAAGCATAACAGAAATTAGAACTAGTAGAAATACTGAGCTTTTTCAGATTTAGCTAATTATCAGTGTACATAACAGTACTATGGCAGCGAGCGAGGGGAGGAGACAACTTGTTATATTAACTACAGGGTAGTTACAGGTAGCACGTCACATTAGCCTTATTCCAGAGTGGAAACTCATCTTTTAACCACAGGAAATCTATTGTAGTGACACGGGACTCACTGTGGTGCAACAGTACTGTACAAGTACTCAATGTGTACACCATTACCGAGCAGTTTAGTAGCAGATATTGCAGTGTGTTATTGGCTAAAACCAGGATAGGATAGGATAAAACCAAATGACGTGTAAACCTGTTCTACCTCTTCGACACAGCTCCACTGCAGTACGGTCTTGTACTGAAACAACCTCTGGCTTCTCGCTGTCTCACACACCACTGCTTTGTTTTTAACAGCAGCAATTCTGTCAGCTTCTGGAAAACATTTAAACTAACAGACTGACATACTTAATAATATAATAATATAATTCCTAGACTGTGTTTGTTGTTGTAAAATTAGTAATTAACACAGTTACAGAAGTGGGAAATATCGCCCAGTAACCAGCCAGCCGTTATGTCTCTACCTGCTGCTGTTCCTACATATAAGGACAGTGGCGTCATTTTAAATTCAGGCTCCGCTGCACCATGGTGATACTCATCAGGAGCTAAAGGTTGTTTGTTGTAAAGACCACGGAATTTCTTCTCCTCCTCCTCTTCCCTGGTTGGGTTTGTGGCCGCTAGCGTGCGGCTGCAGTTGGCGCCTCCCCCCGGGAGGATCCTGGAGGCCGTCACACGGCGGTGCAGCATCTGTTCTGGAAGAGCTGCTCGACGACCGAGGAGTCGGCCAGCGTGGAGATGTCGCCTAGGTCTCGTTCGTCGCAGGCGATTTTTCGGAGCACCCGTCGCATGATTTTACCTGCAGAGTGTGGAAGGCATAAGTGATGATGGTGCGTTTGTGTTTGTTTAAAAATCAAGGAAGAAACTGAAAGCTAATTTTTAAGTTCACAAAAATAAAGCATGTACACTTTTAAGTAGCAAACACCGTGTTTAAGCTTGAACTCGCACCCCTTCAAAGATTCAAGCCCAAGGAAGACAAAGAAAAGTCGGCCGGATGATGGGATCGATCATACAACTCTCCCAAACGGGAGTCTTGCACACTACTAGTATCGACTGAGCTAAACGTGCACATGAGTTTGCAAGGGTTGACTATGTTCTGGTTCCCTTCACCTCCTTTGTGTTTAGGTGTAGGGAGACATTTTAGAGAAAGATGTCTCATATAAAACCAAAACCCTTGGGGCAAGTTAAAGAAGAGGTTTATTTGTAATTTGGATGAAGCGATGGTTTAAACAAATCTATCTAAATACGTTAGTGCTGTACATCAGTCAGGTTTGGCTCTTTGAAAAGTGTCAGCGAGTACAGCTAAAATGAAAACCTGCATCTATTTAAATGTTCTGTAAACTTGGCAAATTTACCAGATCGGGTCTTGGGGAGTCCTGGAGCATCTTGGATGTAGTCTGGTGTTGCAATGGCACCGATCTTCTCCCGTACTGTGAACACCAACAATAAATGAGTGACAATATAGACCAGGTTTTATTATAGATAGTCATGATAGAAATAAAACATATCAAACACAGGTACAGAAACACTTACAGAAACTGTTCAATGAAGTACTTTTTCTTTATACATTTATATTTGTGCAGTACTATCAAATTTAGGATTGTTTGTTTAAGTCTACTCTTTTTTCAATACCCCCCAACATTTTGGGGTTCCAGTGGAGACCTTTTGTGTCATATGATGATCTAAATGCTGTTTCAGAACGCTGGAAAAAAAAACACCTCTCCAAAAGCTGCGTTTCCCAACCTTGTTTTCTGAGTTGTGCCTCCAGCGTGCGGTTGAACGTCACTCCATCATTGAGAGTTACGAAGCAGTAGAGGCTCTCTCCTTTGACAGGATGAGGTCTGCCCACCACAGCAGCCTCGGCAACGGCCTCGTGCTCGACCAGAGCCGACTCCACCTCCGCCGTACTCAATAAGTGACCTGCGGGGAAAAGAGAGAATGAATGTATGAATGGTTTATTCCAGTTTACTAAATAGAAAGAATGACAATTTGTGTGAAAATGCAATTTACAAAAATCTTTTATATGCTTCCACTAATCCATTCACACGAAATAGGCTGAAGCCCACGTTTATATTTGCCTATCCTATACACTACAAATGCAGAATACCAGCAACACGAAAAAAACAAAAGGAGAAAAAAAAAATTAAATTGAATAATTTCTAAATCTAATGTAAATTGTAATCCTTAATTGTTTTT
Source organism: Micropterus dolomieu (assembly GCF_021292245.1). Lineage (NCBI taxonomy): Eukaryota > Metazoa > Chordata > Actinopteri > Centrarchiformes > Centrarchidae > Micropterus > Micropterus dolomieu. The sequence goes on from NC_060157.1 coordinate 3,436,949, forward strand.
CCTTTTTAAGGCTTTCTTGAATCTCCACAGAGCGCTACACCATTTCAACTCATCATTAAGTCTATTCCATAATTTAACTCCCAAAACTGAAACACATCTGTATTTTATATTAGTTCTCACTTTACATGTTTCAAATATACACAATCCTCTAAAGTTATGCTTTCCTTTTCTTAATTTAAAAAGCTTTTGAATCCAAACAGGAAGGCTTCTATTAGTATTTCCAATGTTTTTGAATACAAACTTCAATGTGCATGAGTCTATAAATAATTGTTTAGTAGATTCACAGACACCCGCCTTATTTATTATTCTAATAGCTCTTTTTTGTAGTGCAATTACAGGGTCTATATATATATATATATATATTTGTTTTATATGCATTTCCCCACACCTCAACACAATATGACATATGTGGTAATATAAGTGAACAGTACAATATATGCTAAATATTTTTCATTTAACAGATCCCTTGTTTTGTAAATAGCAACAAATACGCTTTCAATTTCCACTCCATTTAAATTCAGTTTTATTTCAGTTGGGCCTAACCCAACACCATAAATTTTGTTTTATTTTCATCAAGTGACAACTTTTTCATATAAAATCATTTTTTTAACATCATCACCCTTTTAATAATTCTTTCATGTCATCTCTTGAACAAAATTTGTGTCCTCTGCAAACATAACACATTTCATCTATCATCACAAATATAATTTATATAGAGTATATATGGAGTAGAGCATTATTTTATCAGCAAAAGAAGAGGAGAGAGATTATTATTATAGTTCGTCATGAAGCTGAGGCAATGTTCTTTCACTCTTCTGTTCATGTTTTCTAGGAAGCTATGCGATACATTCCTGGTTGACAAGTTTCTGTGCTTGTGGAAAGTGGATATTACATACTCTTTAAATTCATCATGAAGGAACACAAGGTGGCACATTCACGGGGATCTCAGAGTTGTAATACCAGAACATAGGTCACTTGAGATTATTATTAAAAAGATAACTTTTGTTCTATGTATTGTTTTTCCTTCATTGGTCAATTATGTGTTTTCTGTGTGTGTTTACATGGGTTGGTTTAACGAAAGGTCCACTGTTTTCAGTGGAAGGTGGCTAAAGCTCGAGAAGTTGTTGGATGTAGCTAGATTACATCTGCAAGTACAAGTGCAATTAGTGACATCGTAACATAATGATTTACAAATACAAGATTGAAAAAATTCAAGTAAATGAAGTCAGGATAAACATAATATGACTAACTAGCTTTATCATTAGTTATAATTATTCTTCAAGGTTCTTTCAATATGCATCTAATTTTAACTTTCGAAAAGTTTTTATGTAGCCTGGTGTATAAACTGCTTTTTTTTTTTTTTTTTAAATAGTATTCAATAAAAAAAGGAAAAGAAAAAAATGAGTTGAGGGATGTAAAGAGCTTAGTGACATACATGCAAAGGTTTGATCTTAACTTAAGTTGTAATAAGTAAATAATCAGATAAGCTCATCGGTCAGTCTTACCTGAAACATTCAGCATGTCGTCTATCCTTCCTGTTATCCAATAGTAGCCGTCCTTATCTCTACGGCAACCTGTAAATCAAAAAATAAATTAAGTTAAAAATAAACCTTTAATAAACAAAATGTGTACACAAATAAGTGAGAACATAGTGCTTTCGGCAGTAGTTTAGCAGAAGTGCATAGAGAAGGTCGCCTCTTAATCTGCGGCTGTGCCCAAAGCTTCTTTCTCACTTTAAAATTGCACTTCAAGGTCTCTTTAACATCCCTAAACCATCAGGGCCTCTCAGCCTCCAGCGGTTTGTTACAAAGAGCTGATGACAGATAAAACAATGAAAGGTAATTTAGTAAAAAGACAACAGTTTGTAGATTATTTCTTCTACTGCTATAACAGGTCTAAAGAGGTAGGAGACAGATAAATACGATTTAAAACAATAAATACAACAAAACAGGAAAGACAACACTACAATTAAAATCTTGTTCTCATATCTCACCGAGGCCACCAGTGTTTTATCAAAACAGATCTCGTCTCTCACCGTCTCCTGTGACGTAATATCCGGGGAACTTCTTGAAGTAGGTTGTTTCGAACCTCTGATGGTTTCCGTACACCGTCCTCATCACACCAGGCCACGGCTGTTTGAACACCTGAAGGCAGAAGCAGAACGCCATCAACACACGTGACCAGCCAAAGGGTGAAACAACATAATGATTCAGATCATTTCAAGACGTGGTAATAATAATCCTAACCAGGTATCCTTCACTTGGCCCCTCCAGCTCCTCTCCGGACTCATTCAAGATGGCCGGCACCACTCCGAAGAACGGGAACGTCTGGGGGACAGAAGAGGGCACACGGCAGATGTTATTCATTGAATGCACTTTATTTATCTGTCATGACATTAAAACTAGATTTTCAATAGAGGTTTGTGTGAAATGACAGTAACAGAAGCGTGATTTTACCAAGATCAGTGTGACAATGTTTCACCTCAACAAGGAAGACAAACTAGTAAGAAAATCTCTGGTCAGTATCTTCCTTGCTTCAAACTATGCACATTTGTATATAAATAATTAATAATAAAGAACTCATCTGGCTCTTTGGGTGGAGCATAAACTTATTAATTAAATTCTCTCAGGCTGCAAATAATGAATATTTTCATTTTTCTTTTAAAAAAAAAGATGATCAAAATCGATTAATCTTGCAGTTCTACATACCAGGCAGGTTTTATACATATGGAATACCAGCCAACATATTAACAAAGAAAACTGTCATATTTAATTCATGATGTCCAAAAAATCTTGATTATCTTGAGATATATATATCTCCTCAATATTATATTCTGCCTCAGCTTGTCCTTATTCTTTATTTAAATGTATTTATTCACCGCCATTGCTTTGTTGATTTTGTGTTTGTCTAATTTTCTCTCTTTTTTGTATTTAAATCTAAATAGTCTTTAATTAATGTCTGTTCTTATGGGTTTTTTTTTTTTTTTTTTTTTAAATAAACTCTCCGAATTTACTTTCACCACAAAAAACAGTTACTGTCATCAAAACCAAAAAATAGGACATCTATGTACATTACTTTTACTGATTGCGTTGTAAAAACGTATTTGTTTTTGATTTCATCCTAAACTTTGGCATACTTGTGGACAAGAAGTGTGAGAATTAAAACTGGAAGAGTTACATAAATTATATTTTAGTAGGTTCGCTGTAAACAAACAAACAAACAACTTTTTTTAAATGTGTAGTAACTGTCCTATATTTTCATGGAGATGATTACAATTCATATTTTATGTTAATACACTTAATGTTACCGGTGTTTTCTTTAATTTCAGCCATTAACTACAGTTCTGTGAATATTTACTTGAAAATGTATTAAATATTAAATAGAGATGTGTAAAATCAGGCAGAAAAAGGGCCAACATTGCAACTGTAGAAAGAGGCTAAATATGATATGATAATTTGATGTTGATGGGGTTTTTTTTGTTGTTGTTGTTTTTACACAGTTTGCAATTAACTGGTACCAAACACACTTTAACTGCCCTTTTTTTCTTTTAACCACTGCCATTAACTAGTAGATTGATAACTTACACTGCAACGTAACTTTTACTGTCCTGTTTTCTTTTTCTTTGTTTTTAGCTTTTTTCCATTGCTTTTAATTAAATATTTACACGGTGAGAAATGAGTAGGTAACTGAGTGAAAAGATAATGAGAGTGAGAGACATGTCCTGGTTTCTCTGTAGTGTCCGAGGGTTATGCTATGGACCAGAGTACAGACTAGCTAGGGAGAGTAGATTAAGTGTTTATTCTCTTTTCAAAATAATTGTAACTCAATTATTTGCTCAACCTCTCAGCCTGTTTTTATTTTCCATTTAACTCTTTTAACCCTGATTGTACACTGCACAGTAACTTTTATTATATTTTAAATTATTTTTTCAATTTCCCTATGCTGCTTTTAAACTCTTTTTTTTATATATACATTTGCCTGTTGCTTTTATGTTTTATGTAAAGCACTTTGAATTACCTTGTTGTTGAAATGTGCTATACATATAAACTTGCCTTGCCCTCACTTCAAGGTGTGCCCCAACTCTTGCCGCCTTTAAAAGTTTGTTATTCTTTAAAGCAGCATTTGCGCCAATTGTTCACACTATATATTATTAATTTCTTTTAAAGGTTTGTTTTAATTTCTTGTAAAGTCAACATGTCTGTTAAGCACTTTGAAACTGCCTTGTGTCTGAAGTATGCTGTATAAATAAATTTGCCTTGCCTGACGATGTAGCACTAATATGGAGTGTGTTTTATTTACTCACAGCGGATCCAGGTTTCATGGGCGTGGCTGCAGGTAGAGCAGTCAACACATGTCCACCCTGAAAGGTCAGAAAACATCCAGTTATTAGTCTTGACGAACTAAAACTGAACAATGTGGTGCGAGTACACTGTCTGTCCAGCAGGGGGCGGCACAGTCAACTATGAGGTGACACACACATTATTCAGACAACATGCACATACACGAACTTTTCTCTCACATACACATAGACAACTATGAGGTTCACACACACACACACACACACACACACACACACGAAATTCTATGGTTTGCACTTCAGGTAAGTTAGCATTAAAGTGTGTGTGTGTTTCAGTTGTGTGTGTGAGCGTAATATTTTCAGTTGTGTGTGTAAAAGCATTTTACTTGTATGTGTGTGAGCTTTTCAGTATAGTATGTGAATGAGTTTGGTTTCATATGTGTATGTGAGAAGAAAAGTACATTTATATGCATGGTAATTCTGAATAATGTCCCTAGGGGCACCCCATAGTCAACAGTTTGCAATCACAGCTTCAGAGTGAGGAAATTAAAAACAAGTAATGGGGCAACAAATACAAAATGATATAAATACGTTTTAATTTGCCCAAAACAAGTAGAAAATATTTACGTGTTTCCATGAGGAAATTAGTTACAAATAAAAAAATTATGTTTTTTAAGACCCCCGCGACAATGTACGTAGGATAAGCGGTTGACGATGGATGGATGGATGTCTTAAGACAACTGGAAGCCCCTCAGTGGATTTTTGAGTGTGTAATAATAACTATAACATACAGTTTCTGTCTGCCAGAAGGTGTCAACAACAGGGCATCTCTTCTCTCCCACCACAGTGTAGTACCACTGCCAGGCCTAAGGGTTGATGGGCTCTCCCACCGTCCCCAAAATCTTCAGAGACTCTCGCTTATACCTGCAGAGGGAGAGGGAGAGGGAGAGGGAGAGAGAGAGAGAGAGAGAGAGAGAGAGAGAGGGAGAGGGAGAGAGAGAGAAGACAAGATTAAGTGATTTACCACAGAAACCATTAAACTGTCTGTTTGTACCAGTGAGATGTAGAACAGCAGTTTCCTGTTGGTTTTTTTAGGTCTAACTACGAGTGTTTAATATAAATGTGGATTTTCAGAAAAATGATGGTAGGAGACGACTTACTTCTGCACCGGCTCACTGCCGTACTTCATCAGCAATCTGATGGCGGTCGGAGCCGTGTAGAACTTGGTCACAAGATATTTATCCACTATCTCCCACATCCGGCTAACATCTGGGTAAGTGGGCAGGCCCTCAAACTAAAAACACACACAAACGGTGAATATAAAAAACAAAATCAACGTCACATTTCAGGCTTGGTTACGGTGTGGGGAACTGGGATTGTGTCTTCAGCGTTCAGCCTGTTTAACAATTATAATAACATTTAGGAATTTACTAAGGCTGCAACTGACAATCATTTGGTTTATCAAATGTGAGGAAAAATGATGAAGAAAAGTCCATCACAACTTCCCTAAAGCCCAACGTGACATTTATTAGTGTATAGTCCAACCAAACAGTCCAACCATTTTCAACTTACAATGATATAAAACTGCAGAAGCAGATCTGCCATTTTTTCTTTTTTTAAAGTGAGAAAAGGATCATCCAACATTCACATAGCTGCTGAATCATTTTTCGACTTAACAATAAATTGATCATTTGGCGATTAGGATGATCATAAATCTGTTTATTTTACCTGATTTTTAGATATAAATACATAAAATACAGTGTTTATGCTGCACATTGTGTTTATGTTCCAATTCTGACCTGAATTTCAGCATGAAAATGCTCCCTACATACTGTATATTGTCCATATTTATGTGTTTATGGTATAATTAAAACTATTCCAATGAACTACATGTTGCTGATGAGTTAAATTCATAAATCACTGGAGTATTAGTTTAAATATGACTTATATAGATACTTCTGCTCTTAACAGTAACTAATGTTGTGTTTTCTCTCACGTCTTTTAGTTAAATTAGATCTCTTGTGTCACTAAATATGGGTTTGTCTCGCAGCTGTGGGCCGATGGAAGTTCATCACAACTGACTCAAGCTAATAATGACGCAACTCTGGCGTTATGAAGAAACCACGGTGTTAGCTCATGTTTAGGTAACTCCCTGTAATGGTGACTCACAATGAGCGCAAGTCTACTGAAGCTGTAAAAAATGTTTATGATGTGAGAATAAGCCCAAAGGGCAGCAGCTCATCTGCTGTTTCAACAGTGTTTCAAAGCAAAGTTAACTCACCTTCACATCTCACCGCTCCTAATGGCTACTACAGACCAAAACATTTAACAAAGAAAAGTATTTCTTTGTTTATCTATTCACTTTTTAAGTAAAAAAAGCACATATAACTATTGGTCAACATCTTTAGTTGCAATTCATTATGCATAAGTCACCACAGGCCGGCAATCAGCCAAGTTGGTTGTAAAAACAGGAAGTTGAGTAAGCCTGCACTCACTAGCACACTGGTGGCCCCATTGGCCAGCGGGCCGTAGGTGATGTAGGAGTGTCCGGTGATCCAACCAATGTCTGCCGTGCACCAGTAGACATCATTGGGTTGGTAGTCAAACACCAGTTTGAAGGTGGCGGCAGTGTAGAGCATGTAGCCGCCGACGGTGTGAAGAACTCCCTGCAGACGAGAGGAGGGTTAACAGAGGTGGAGAAGGAAAAAAAAAAAACAGTTTCATCAGTGAGCAAAGGTGTGATTTACAGAGCAGAAGACAAAGAGCTTATTAAAAAGTTCAAACGGACAGGAATTAAAAAGACACATGGACTATGGTGTAAATAGTTTTAACAATGTAATTGGGGCCAAACTGTGCTAAGATTCATCTTTGCTTATATTCTAAGAAATAACCTTATTACATGGACATGACTATTATTATAAAGTCACAGTTACTAACATTTTCTGCCAGTTTACTTCAAAATTTAACTCTTTTTTTACATTCTTCTTCTTTCTTTTGACGTGCACCAGGAAGACAAGTAAATCGAAGTGCAACAGAAAGCCTCTGGCTGAAAAGCATCTGAAAAGAACATTAAGGCAAAGCCGACTTCCACGTCTCAGATGTTGGAGTTTGCAAAAGATCCCACAAATTCACTACAAATTTCAAAATGAGCAGCCCTAAACATATGGATGTACAAGTCTGAATAGTTGTTACACTGAACCTCATCTGCAGACTTTTCCATTCTGTAGTAAATATTCTACAATGTACAACAAAAATCAATATTGTCCTTGAAAATCATCATAAATAATAAAACAGAAGAGCAGAACAAGAACAAATGCAGTTGTTGTTGGTGTTTAATCTCTAAAACAAAATGTTTGGTAACACAGGCCCAGTGTTACCAATGTTTTACCTTTAGTTGAGGCACTAGTCTGAAATCTTTGACCCTTATCGCCAAACATTAAGCCAACTGCAAGAAATGCGGGCATTTTATTCAATTCTGGCGTTTGTCTTGATGAAGTAAAAAAGTTGAGTCCAGTTTCTTACAACAAAACAAACTACACAAAAATCGCAGGTTGTCTGTGATTTAATTTTTTCCAGTCTAGATTTCTGTAATGCCCTCTTACTCCGGCTTCCATCTATCACTTTTGGTTGGTTCAAAATGCTGATGCTAGGATTATTACCGGTTCAAGAAAACCGGATCATATTACTTTACTTCTGGCCTCCCTGTGTGTGCTACCTGTTCATTTCTACACTGATTTTAAAAAGGTTACTGTTGACTTTCAAGGCTTTACACGACCTAATTATATTAAAAAAAAAATATCTACAAACCCGTTGATGGTGGCTTTCTGGTCTTTCCCAGATCTCAACTTATCTGCTGACATCAGGTTTGCTAAATCTCTTGCTGCTTTTAAATCTCTTCTTTTTATCTGTGTGACTTTATTGTTATTTAATTTATTTATATTTTCTTTTCTTTTTTTTAACACTGTTAAAAAAATTATATTTATTTATAAAAGTTTATTATTATTGGAATCATTGCATCCCTCATTAAAAACCTCAGATTAGGGCTGCATTTAAGAATTATTCTTATTATGAATAATTTGATAACGTGGTTTTACTGTTTTACATAAATTGTTAAAAAAAAAAAACATACTAATTTAGGCAATACAATGCCAGACAATATCAAAAAACATAAATTGTCGTTTCCTAGAGCCTAAAATGACATGACCAACAGCCTAAAACTCAAATAGACTTAATTTTTCTTTTATATTTAATGATATAAAACGGGAAAGAAAGCAGTAAGTCTTCATATTTAAGAAGCTAGAACCAGAAAAGTTTTGGTTGATTCGTATGGCTTAATGGCTTGTTTGTATTCATGTGTACAGAACATCACAGCTATACTGTTTAATTCTGTAAAAAGGTGTGTGTTTCCTCTACCTTTGGTTTGCCGGTTGAGCCACTGGTGTAGAGGATGAAGAGAGGATCTTCTGAATCGCACCACTCTGGTTCACACTCAACTGAAGCACCACGTACGAGTGTGTGCCAACACAAGTCCACCTCGGGGTTCCACGGGACCTGGTATCGAAAAACACACACATACAAACGTGCGTAGACACAAACAGAAAGAACAAATGAGCACACACATTCCCCCAAGTTGTCAATAAAATCCCCATCAATCAAGCCACTCAACATTCAAAACAACAATCGTCTCTATAATCTAAAACACGAAGCAAATGTGAAAGAGAGTTAGTTTGACAAACCAGCTGGGAGAGAGTTCAAAGAAGAGAAAGACATCTGTAGATCTGAGTCACGGTGAATAAAGCAATAAAAGAGTTGTTAGAAAAGTTACAAAAAACGCTAGTTCTGTTGTAACGTATTCCCTGTGTGTCAATCAGAGCTGGGTCACGTACTGTTTGATATAAAATTAAATTAAAACAAAAATATTACGTGAAATTTATTTTTATATATAAAATATATATATATATATATATATATATATAGATAGTAGTTTAAGGAACAATAGGGGAAAGTGAATCTTCGTTTATAAAAAGCATGAAAACCTTTGGACTAACAGAAAGACAAAATGGAGAAAAGATAGAGAAAGATATGTAGGAAGATAAGACAAGCAGAGAAATATATAAAATAAAATAATAAGTCATGTCCCCACAAAATCCACAACAACTTCGGTATTTTTCAGCCTGGACCTTATTTTCCCATGTAATTGTGTGTGACTAATTGGGAAAACATTTTTTGAAACTTGTATTGAGCGAGCAATACAGCAATGTAATCCTTTTGTTGTGCAGTAAGATGCCTTTTCTCTTTATCCAGAAACAGTCGCTATATCGCGCTCGTCAAAGCCACCAGACTCCATGGCCAAAAACAGTGATTTTACCTCGCAGAGCACAGGAGTTGCTTTTCCTACCGCTGCCTCGGTCGGTTAGTTTGTTGGTGTTATTGTGTGACTTTGGTGTGTTTTGGCAATTGACACAGTGTTAGAACAGAGAGTTAAAAAAATCCTATTTTTGTCAAGGGAATCTGGCAGCTTTGATGAGAGTGATTTAGTGACTGTGTGTGGTTCAACAAAAAAGGATTTTACTCTTTAAAAAAGCCCCGTCTCTGCAGAGGTCCCAGAAAAATCAAGTGAGCTCCTTTCAGTAACAAACAGTAAACCGACCCAGATCTGATGTCCAC
>NC_060157.1:3447808-3472881 GCF_021292245.1 Micropterus dolomieu
TATATTATATATATATATTATATATTATATATTATATATATATATATATATATATATATATATATATATATATATATATATATATATAGTAGTTTAAGGAACAATAGGGGAAAGGGAATCTTCGTTTATAAAAAGCATGAAAACCTTTGGACTAACAGAAAGACAAAATGGAGAAAAGATAGAGAAAGATATGTAGGAAGATAAGACAAGCAGAGAAATATATAAAATAAAATAATAAGTCATGTCCCCACAAAATCCACAACAACTTCGGTATTTTTCAGCCTGGACCTTATTTTCCCATGTAATTGTGTGTGACTAATTGGGAAAACATTTTTTGAAACTTGTATTGAGCGAGCAATACAGCAATGTAATCCTTTTGTTGTGCAGTAAGATGCCTTTTCTCTTTATCCAGAAACAGTCGCTATATCGCGCTCGTCAAAGCCACCAGACTCCATGGCCAAAAACAGTGATTTTACCTCGCAGAGCACAGGAGTTGCTTTTCCTACCGCTGCCTCGGTCGGTTAGTTTGTTGGTGTTATTGTGTGACTTTGGTGTGTTTTGGCAATTGACACAGTGTTAGAACAGAGAGTTAAAAAAATCCTATTTTTGTCAAGGGAATCTGGCAGCTTTGATGAGAGTGATTTAGTGACTGTGTGTGGTTCAACAAAAAAGGATTTTACTCTTTAAAAAAGCCCCGTCTCTGCAGAGGTCCCAGAAAAATCAAGTGAGCTCCTTTCAGTAACAAACAGTAAACCGACCCAGATCTGATGTCCACCCTACATTGTTCACAGAGCGATCCATCCCATAATGCTGTTTTCATGGTGACATTTGTACAGAGCTGATCCACATCATGTTGGCAGGGCCTTGTGTTTTCAATTATGACCCAAGTGTTTACTGCGTGTTCAGATTTTAAATTTTTTTTTATTATTATTATTATACAGGTTTGCTTGCAGATGCACCATCTTTAAATCTTTATGTGCACAAGCAGAGAAAACAATATTAACGTCGACAGATGTGAGGCAACGTGGCTGTCGAAAAGAGAAAACACAGGGCTCTGCCTCTTTATTTATATACAACTAAGTTTCTGAGAAAGAATCAGGGGTCTGTTTGTTTCTGCATCTGGGTAAAATACAAGGAGGAAAGCTTTGTAAATAAATAGTTTGTGCATTTAGACATGAATCTGATTCTATACCACATGACATGAGGTGAGGGCTGAGCGGTATGACTGGAATCAATATAAGGAAATTAAAAGAATATTTTGTGATATGTATCATAATATGGCAAATATATGAACAAAATACAATAATATATACAATTATACTGAATGTTTATAACCAATAATACTAAAGTGTTGCTCATGGATTTCAATTAGTTCATTGGAGTGTGTTGTGTGGATTATGCTCATTATGACCTCTTGCCAGTAGGCAAAATATTAGTGCTGTTTTTCAATATTTCTGAGCAATTCACTCTTTAAAGCGACTATAATCTATATTTTTATATTAACGTATCACTTAATGTGACAATGTGTTGGGTGTTTAGTAGTGATGAACAAACAGAGCTAAACGAGAGTGAATGCTGATTTCTTAATTCAAGGCCGCTTACTAGCTTTTATCTGGGTTCACAAATCGTAAGCTATTAAGTGGACCTTGAGTACTGACTTTTTTTCAATATCACGAGCCCTTCACAGCTAACTGGTGTGACTGATTTACACATACAAGAAGATGATGCTCACAATAGAACAGAAAATGGGAAAATTATAAACGTTAACCCTTAAGAACCTTTTTCATAACGGTGAAGGCCTTTTTCTAGCTGAATTAACACCACTGATTGAAAGCCTTCCGGCTTAGAAATGTGGCCTTCAGAGAAGTTTTAAAATTATAGAAGGCAAAGTATCTGTATTCAAACCAAAAATCCAATCCTGAACAACAGACCGCTGATTCTTCCTGGCATGTGGCGGGTGAGTAAAGGAGAGAAGTGTTATACAGAAGTTCAGAAAAACACAACACCTTTCAGCCACAGACAGCAGGTCAGTTTGGGCTGTGTACAAAATCTAAAAAAGGTGCTCAACTCCAACAAGAGAGTAGTCGGAGGCGAAAGTGTACAACCGCAATTTAAAGAGCGTGTTCACAACATATACAAAAAAAAGAAGAAGAACAGTGTTAATCCAAATGCCACGCTTTCAGAGATTTTATATTTTATTCCAATGAATAAACAGCACAGCAAGCATTTAAGAACACAAGCAACACTTTCCCATCTTTTATGGTGTAATATCGTCTCTGTAAACTTCACGTATATTCTTTTTATTTCCATTCATGTCCCATTTCTGGTCTTAATTTAGATTCTGCTGCAAATCAGTCAATCTGAAATGTAATTTTTAAAGCTGACAAGTAATTAACTGCAACAAAAAAAAAATCGAGTTTTACGTCTTGATTTAACTTATTGTGTCCGTTTCACATTTTCAGCAGATATCAGAGATAAAATGTTCTTCACAGAATTTAAGTTCAATCTTTACTAAATCAGGGGAAATCATTTTGTCATGTTCACAAATGTAAGCTGAACTGTCAAACATCACAGGAATAAACAAACTGCGTTGCTGGGTAAAAACAATAAACAAGCAATAACAGTTTCTTAAATTTTATCAGGGGGTTTTAAAAGACTTGACATGCCAAGTCATGAAAGACAACTAGACAACTGTTTTTTGTTTTTACCCTACAGCAGACATCTGCTTGTGGGTGAAATTCTCCTTTCAAAAGCAAAAGTAAAAACAGTGTTATGGGGGTTTAGTGGAGAGATGAGGGAATGAAAATACCTGCGGAACAGGACGTGTTTTCTTTACTCTCCCTGTCTGTTTCTCCTGCTGGATGGGAGGGAAGAAAGGAAGAGGAGGTGGAGGAAGGAGAAGTCAATGAGGGAGAGTGGTTATTTTAAAAACTCACATTAAAAGAACACAAGCTAAAGAAACCTGGGTCCGCAATGTCACCTCAAGTTAACACATTGGGAGACGTTTTAGGAGCTTTTCAAGACTACAGAACAACAGAAAAAGAAGTGCCTTAGAACATAAAGACAGTCCTTGATGCCCAAATAACCCAAATTCAGCGGCATCTCCAACTTTATGAACATGTAGATTAGAAATTCAAAACATTAAATTATATTTAACAGATAAGGCTTCATTCTATATTTGTGTTCTCTGCAATGAATCCCATGAAAAGACCCAAACCAGCAGCATGTTAGTCCACCTCGCAACACAGTCTGACCTCTGGGCTGAGGCTCTCCGCTCCGAGCCCATTGGCCCATAATGAAGATGCAAATCTTTTTAAAAACACCTCAAAAATACATAGTTATATTTCTTAAAAAGAGGCTCAGTAATTTCCTAAGAAACAGCTGCTCACTGTAGTTTTTAAATCGAACTAACAGGATGAAACAGTGCATTTGTTGGGGACTATTTTTAGTGGCGGATGAATCCACATTTTTGAATCAGCGGGACGGTGCGTGTGGGACTGAGTTAGAATAAACTACAGTATGTGTGTTTGTGGTGATGAAGGAACATGTGACCCAGTGCAGCAGTGAGGCTCACTGATGGCTTTTTAATAGTTTTTGGACAACAATGGAGCTCTGTGGCTCAGAGGAAGGAGCGACATCAGGCCGTGATACGCACAAACTGGAATTATGCTTCTGAGGAGATCCAACTTAACATTATTGCAAACCTATGCAGAGAAGGGTGTTATGGGTAACCATAGATCACAAAGCAGGTGACACCTACCAAATCCTCAACAGTGACTAGATCCAACATCTAGCTGAGAGGTTTTTCTTTCAGAGTTTGGATGTAACAAGTGATCTCCTAGCAGAGCAGTGAAAACTAAATCTCCTCATCAAGGCACTTAAAATCATTGCCCATCTCATCAAAGTCCCATCCATTAAATGTTGTTGTTTTGTTTTTTTTGTTTGAGGGTGAAACAGATTAAATTTCCTGCTTTCTTATATGAGTTCTTTGAATAAAAGAAACGCACACACCAAACATGTATGAACGTCACCCAGGTACATTTTATTATGCACAGAGAAGGATAATTCCAGTTTTAGATCAATTAAATTGTTGGTTTTTGTCTTATCATGGGATGTGTTGACAATAAAAATACAGAATGTCGCCACCCTTCTCCTTTAAAAGACACACAGGAATCGGATGAGAATTAGTATTATTCACATGTTAGTAAGCCTGACCCCTCTGTGATTTGTCTGACTAAGATGGGAGAAGCAAAGCAGTGATGTTTTCTTGTGGAGAATGTGAACTTAAATTAACTTAACATATAAAAGAATACAACATGCTGGGACAGCATGATATGATGATTCAGTATAACCGCAGAAGATCAGACTAATGTTTCAAACACAGGCTGCAGTGACTCTTTGGCCTGGTCTGGAACGGGCAAGTTTGGGGCTCTAGTTTATGGTTTACCTGCAGATCAGGGCAGGATCGTTTGGCGGGAGGAGACTGAGAGCCCAGGGGAGTGTCTTCTGCTTCTTTAGACAAGTGCTTCAGCATTATACACCTGTGTACTGGGAAACCCCTGCACAGAGAGAGAAGAGACATCCAGACGGGGTATTTATTACCGTCTTACACCCAGTGAGCATATCGTTTCTCTCAATCCTCAGTGTGCATTAAGTAATTTTTCATCTATTCAACTATTTAATTTCAAAGAGTATTGCAGAAGTGTGGCAATGCACTGGAATACTGCCGTGTCTGAAGGATAAAATATTAACCAAATGGTTTTGCTCGCATGTTGCTACTGGATCATCCATCTATTCAGTAGCGAAACAGCAAGATTGTGCAAATGCATGGTGTGAAGAGAGCGTATCTACAGTAAATCCAACATTGTTTCATTGTCAACTCAGTTCAGAGTGGCTGCTTTGTCCATCAACATCAAGACAATCAAGGTTGTGTGTGTCTGTGTGTTGGAAAAGAAATTGTAATGAAACATGTCTGACTGTTGGTTTCACGTGAAAACTGCGTATTCCTGGACAAGAGAGGTGTCAAATGTTTTTACTGATTAATGTCATATTTAAAACTTAGTTAATTACATGTTTTTGCTGCATTTGGAGGAAGAATTTTCAGATGATCCCAATCCTGATCACAGGGTGCCTACACATTTTCAATTTCAAGATTACATATGGTCGTTCAGTCCACACTCCTACACAGAAAGATGGACAACGTTCCACTGTTAACAGACAACTTGATTACTATAAGCAGATTATTTAAACAGGAAAGATTCTGTCCCAAGCTTTTCAGTCCATATATACATGAATTATGTAAGCGGCTGATCCCTGTATAAGTGTTTGTGTATGTAAATACAACATACAGGTATAGCATTCCTGTGTGTGTGTGTGCGCGCTTACTTGTTCCTGCATTTCTGCAGTGCTTCGTCAGCTATGAGCTTCAGGTTGATCAGCTTATCTCCTCGATAGAACCCATCTGAAGGAACGAGAGATGAAAACAGATGAGCAAAGAGTGACAGAATGAGAGAAAAGAAAGAGGAGAATAATGTACTTGTTGGGTTTGTTTGCATTTCTGCTAAAATTCATAGCATCCTGGATATCGTCTGTTTCAACCAAAATTATTTTGATTTTGCTGTACCTGATTAAACTGGAGGAACTCGAACAGAGGAAGATGGCTCAACATGATGAGAATTAGTATTGGTGGCTTGTAGGAAATCGCTAAGAAATGTTGCCTGAGCTCAGAATGCTTTTTTGCACAGCATGAAGATGGATTTTGTCCCCCTGCCTCTTACAGTCTAGTTGAGCTATAAAGATATCGCTTCACTGCTGTTTGAAATGTGTTTATTGTGTTAAAATATCCATCTATTCTTTAACCCTCTATCTGTACTTTAGGGCTGCAACTATTTTTATTGTTGACTATGTTCTCAATTAATCGATTAGTTGTTTAATGTAATCTTGGGCTTTGGGAAAGCCCAAGATGACGTCCTCAAAAATTCAGGTTACTGTCATAGAGAAGCAAAGAAAAAAGAAAACTTTCACATTTAAGAAGCTGGAATCAGAGAATTTTGGCTCAGTACTCAAAACCAATTATCAAAATCAAATAATAATGGACTCTTTGTTGTAGCTCTTCTGTCCTTGCTGTTGCTTCCAGCCATGTTGTATCCCTCTTTTTCTGCTGCATGTGTTCTGTCAGCATTAAGCTACATTTAAAAAATTATTATTTTATTTATTTATTTATATAAATATATATAATTATTTCCTAAAGAGCAGTCAATCCCAAACTCTCTCTTTAATTGGCTGGACAACACAAGTCTCATTGTCTCACAGGTCAAAGCTCGAACTGGGATTAGTTTGAAAAGAAGTAAATGTTTCTTTGGCCGAGGCACAAGAAACTGAGAACTGAGAAAACAAGGTACAAAATGTGTTTTTGCACAGTGTTCCTTTACCAGTATGTTTGACCTTCACTCCGCAGAGTCTGACAAAAGAAGGCTGTTTTTCGCTTTCATCTGCTGAAGGAGGAAAGTTTCTCTCTGCTCACCTTGAATCGGAGTTTAACACGCGTACAAACAAAACTTCCAGCACATATGCTTTTCAGGGAAGTAGGTGACATTTTGTGCTCAGAAGTAAAAAATAGTATAAGTAAAAAATATTTACACATTCATATAAAGCTTCTGGACTTTTTAATTCAATTTTCAATGAGGGAGAAGAATAGAAAGAATTTTTAACAGGGTAACTTTAACCTTTTTGTGCAAATTCTACCTCAGACACAAATTATTATTCAAAACAGATAATTATAATGCATCTTAAAACATTTCTAGAGGAAATATTTAGAGGATACCAACAACTAGTAGTATATACACTACGTCTTTCTTCAGCTCACTCCGAGTCATTTTGTGGAAGAACGCCAGTTAAATTTCTACAAAATGGAGGTTATTCATTGTTAATAAGTGAAGCCCTTTAAAGACAGGTCCTCAACCCCTGCAGTTTCATAAGAAGCTGAGATACTTTACAAAATGTTTTTTTTGTGGCAGTAAAACTAAACGAGAGCCGGTGGAGAATTTAGCTCAGTTTCACCATTCATACTGTCATTATTCTCTTTACAAGCTAATAAAACGTTATGAGTAAACTGACGGTGATCAGCTTACAGGACTTTATGAATGAGAGAAATGTGTGTGTGTGTGTGTGTGTGTGTGTGTGTGTGTGTGTGTGTGTGTGTGTGTTGGCTCCAATTTCAGGCCATTAACCCAGTGGATTAACAGATTTATATCCCCAGACTCTAATCCAGATAAAAAGACGTTGATTACTGGTCACAGCTCAGCACCTCGTCTTCAGCCACTTATTTCAACCGTTCTGCGGGACTAGCGGAGAGGCCAGAGGGACTGTAACAAGTTCTGTTTTCAGAAAGACACTGAACCTCTTCCTGCTCAATCACTGGTGTCTCAAATTCCCCAATATAATGTGACGGGGAAATGTGCTTCCTTGTCTGTGTGAACACACCTTTAAGGCAACTGAGAGAAGCAGATCTGGAGCTGATAGCGATTCATTATCTTCAGATAAAAAAGGGACACGTCAGCAGGAAATGTTCTTTGCGTCAGGCAGGCATAAACCCCAGTGATCCTCACACAACCACCTGTTATTTAGCACTGCCTTTATGTGAAAACCTCCTATGAAGACTTGTTTTCTTAATCTTAAACGCACCTGCTGTGACGAGCAGTGTACACTGTGAGTCCAGGATCCTCTCACACAGAGACTCAGCAGAAAAACCTGCAAACTGTAAACGTACAGTATTAAATATCTCAACACTTCCATAATTCAGAATGTATGTGTGCACCCTTCCTTTATAAAGAAATGTATTTCAAACTCACCACTATGGAGTGAACTGCACCGATGCGGGCGCAGGCCAACATGGCTACCACCAGCTCCACCACCATGGGCATGTAAATGGACACACGGTCGCCCTTTTTCACATCTGCACCACACAAGGATAGACACAAAACAACAAAGCAGGGAAAAGGCCAGATGTAAGATGGTTGTTTTACTGAAGACCTCAGTGGTGGATCAGGTAGTTTTAACGTACCCTGAGACTTCAGGACGTTGGCAAACTGACAGACCCTGTGCAGCAGCTCTCTGTAGGTCACCGTCAACTCATCACCAGGCTCGTTGCCTTCCCTAAAATAAAGAGCAAAACATATAGAACAAAATGTATAAAAACACATAATCATATTTTGAGAAGTACTCGTGGTTTCTTAACATTTGTGAAATAAAGAAACAACAAGTAAGTAACTCTTTGCACCACCGCATCTGGTTTGTGCTAATTTTAAAATAAAGTCCAACTCAATATCAACCTTTAGGCTGGTCTCTGCTAAATTATCTATCTAGAGGATTGAGCTGCAGCTAATATCAATATTCTTTATTGATTCAAATCTGCAGATTATTTTCTGCATTAATCTTTTGGTCAGTAAATGATCAGAAAAGAATAACCTCCACAACTTCCATCCAGTCCAAACTCTTGTTCCAGTCATCTTCTAATGGGTTGAACTTAAGCCCAGCTGTGAACGTTTACTCATCTCAACTCTCACAGTTGAGTATCATCATCGGCGTTAAAGGAAGTGCACGCTTGCAAAAGGTCACTAACACACACTCGCTCTTTGAATTCGGAGGAGTAAGACTTTGATTAATCACACTGCCTCGAGACCAGAGAGAGAAATGAATGAGTTGTGACAGCTCTGCCTCTCCAGATTATCAAATTACAGCCGTGCTCTTAAGTGCAGCTCGTCTCTCAGCGTCACAGTCGACGAAGTGACAAACAGTTAGAGAGGAGAGGAGAGAGGCAGGCTGAACCAGGAAGGAGAGTCCAAAGCTGTGTCCCAATTCTGTCCTCTACAATATTAAATAAGAATATGTAAAAAATCGAAACTGTTCCACACTGAGATTAAATGTATACAATTATATAAATGCATAATTCAGATGTTTAATAAGCCCAAGACTTTTTAAATTCATATTTTGTTGTTATCTACTATGAGAGGAGTACATATCTCTCTATATCCCCTCACTGTACAGTTCGTTAACACTGTTTACACTTTAAATTCTGATTTGAGGTGTAAGAGTTATACATTTTAATGTATACATGTTTAATGACACCACCAGTATATTGTAGGGTAAAGGTTGCAACTAACGATTATTCTCATTAGAAATTCATCTGTAACAATTAATCTATCAATCAATTAACAGAACGGAAAAGGAACTTTTAGGAAATTGTGACGTGAGCATTTTTCTCTTATTTTTGATTCTTCAGATCAAACAATTATTCTGTTAATCGAGAAAACAATCTATGATTAAAATAATCGTTAGTGGCAGCGCTACAGTCAGAATTGTTTGAGTAAATCGATTAATGGCCTAAAAATGTGGCAAGAGCCCAAGGTGACACCTTTAAATGTCTTGTTTTGTCTTAACATATTAAATATAATAAGATATAAAAACAGTTCCTAGAATCCTTGGTGGACAACTTAAAACCAATAATCATCAGTTGTCGACTGACTAATCGATAAGTCGATGACTAATCATTTCAACCCTGGCCTATACAAGGTACTTTATACTACTGTGACAGTATTCAGTTTTTGTATAAAATAAATGTGTATTTTTCCATTTTGGAGCAACA
This sequence comes from Micropterus dolomieu, assembly GCF_021292245.1. NCBI lineage: Eukaryota > Metazoa > Chordata > Actinopteri > Centrarchiformes > Centrarchidae > Micropterus > Micropterus dolomieu. The sequence continues at coordinate 3,457,452 of NC_060157.1, forward strand.
GGAAATGATGCAATGTGTGCTGACGTTAATCAATCTGCAACTTTGGAATTAAACTGCTAACTAAACATCACAAACGTATTACCAAAGACTTAATACTTCTGTTTTACATTGTTCTCTGAGCTCTTCCAGGTGCGGTCTCATCACCATTCATGATTCATTAAAAACAATTTTAAAAATAAAATTAAGAAGTATTTTTTGACACATTTTTCATCTGAATGATTAGAAATATGTACTTTGTGCTTACTTAATGTACCATGGAACTGGGACACAGCCCAAGAACCAAAGTTTAAGTGCACCCGAGGGAGGGTTGATGCGTTCATACAGGAGACAGATGATTGAAAGCGAGTAAGAGTCAATAAGAGAGAGAGAGAGTATGAGATTGCATTAAGAAAGTGCCCTTAGAGTGGGGAAAGCCACAATGGGGATACATTAACAAAAGGAGAAGAGAACAAGTGCAAGTATTAGAGAGCAAGAGGGGGAAAAGAGAGCAAGAAGTCGAGCTTAAAATGCACCATGAGGCGAAAAAACTAACTAGATATGTCGCCCTAACAGCACTATAATAAGTCCATCGTCAACCGCTTATCCTGTGTACAGGGTCGGGGGGGGCTGGAGCCAATCCCAGCTTACATTGGGCGAAACGCGGGGACAGGTCGCCAGTTCATCGCAGGGCCACACATAGACAAACAACCACTCACATTCACATCCACACCTAAGGACAATTTTGGAGACACCAATTAACATAGCCTGCATGTCTTTGGATGGTGGGAGGAAGCCGGAGCACCTGGAGAGGAGAGAACATGCAAACGCCACACAGAAAGGTCTGTGAGACGACAGTGCTAACCACTGCACCACCGAACTGAAGATTTGACAACCTTCACATGAATGTGTGATGTTTTTTGATAATTTTGATAGGATGTCTGTGAAGGTTCTCAGTGACCCAGGTCATAGTTATCCAAGGAAGGTTAAAGTCAGGGGGAAATTGGTTGAAGATACTCGAAGATGTGACAGTTTATATTTAAGCTATTAAGACAAACATTTGAGCATTCGAGCAAACTCTGTTTATCACATTTTCTTTTTTAAAAGTGTAGGCCAATTGTTTTTTTTGTGTAGCCATGTAAATTTGAATTTGCTATGATTGATATAGGCTATTTCTCAGGAGGGTCATTTTTATTAACAGGGTGCCATTTGGACTTCAAACTTGGGATAAATAAATAGATAAAGTTGATTTACCTATAATTCAAAGTTCTGTTGTATAAAAGATATATCTTAATTTATAACAAACATATTGGTCGAGCTACTTGATTGTATTAAATTTACATATATTAACAACATGTGACCCACAGGACATGTCCACCCTGTTAAGGATTTAAACATAACTGTTTAAAAGTGTTTTCAGTGCATGATTGCTACTAAAATGACATTTTTATAGAAATCGTGTCTCTCACTCTTATCAGTTATTTGTTTTAATTTTTAAACAGGCCTATATATAGGCCTATATATAGGGTATGCGCACAACGTCACAGAACGCAACACAAAACAACACATCTAAAATGGGAAAGAGCTGGACCGCCGGTTCTTTGTTAAGCAGTAAGGATCATTGTCGAGTCCGACTGCCTTTAATTAGAGCAAATAATCACTTGTTTTACTCCCAGTTTGCTAAACGCAGCCATGGTAATAGATATTTTCCGGAAGGGGAAGTGACATCAATGCATACCCTCTATTCATAGTTTTCACGTGACGTCACATTCCAAGGGAAGCGCTCCATTGAAGGGCAAAAAAGACGTTATTTTCCACTGTCTGCCAACCAATAATCAACTGATACGCTGTTACTTTAGCCAAAATGCTGGATGGTTGTTGTGCTTTCAGATGCACTAATCGAGGAGGAGACAAGCCTGAGCTGTGTTAGGTGAGGGATTCCCTAGAAGGTAAACATAAACATTACCGTTGTGCGGCGGCAGGGACCTGGCAGTTCTTAACGGTAGAAATGCAGCAGCGGACGCTGTAACGTTATATGGATCAGATATGGTCACTTGCAGTTTGTGTTCACTTCTTTCTTAAGTTGAAAGGTGATCCAAATAAAATTTGACTGCTTTTGTGACGTCTCTATGTTGGTCTGTTGTTTTGCCCTCCAGGTCACCGCGCATGTAACGTGACAGAAAACTATGAATTGAGAAAAAACAAGGGCACATTAGAAAAAGGGGGCGTATTTTTCCACTTTTCTTTCCCTCATGAAAAATTATGATAAGAATTACACAACGTCTCTTGCCTGTATAGTCAACTCCTTCCATATCTTTATGTAAATATAAATATACACTTAATATTTGGTAATTTCAATAAACTATGAAGGAAAAATACCAACATAACAGGATGGACAGAGGTCTAACAGGGTGGACAAAACACAAGTATATACTCAGTATCTCACAAAAGTGAGTACACCCCTCACATTTCTGTAAATATTTGATTTTATCTTTTCATGTGTCAAAACTGAAGAAATGACCCTTTGCTACAATGTAAAGAAGTGAGCGTACAGCTTTTATAACAGTGTAAATTTGCTGTCCCCTCAAAATAACACATCACACAGCCGTTAATGTCTAAACCGTTAGCAAAAAAGTAAGTACAACCCTAAGTGAAAATGTCCAAATTGGGCCCAATTAGCCATTTTCCCTTCCCGGCGTCTTGTGACTCGTAAATGTTACAAGGTCTCAGGTGTGAATGTGGAGCAGGGATGTTAAATTGGGTGCTCTCACACATTTCCTGATACTGATCACACAATTTGACAGCGAATTAAAATTAAACATAACATTGTAGTTTCTATAATTATTACCACAATCATTTATCAGTAATACATTTAAAATGGGGGAAATGTGAAAAATTGCGTGGTAGGTCTATTTAAAGGTGTGCGCCTCTTAATTTTCTGCCTGTACCTGTAAGATTTTCACTTAGGGGCCACAGTGCTCCTAGTAAAAACAGTTAGTCTGGAGCCATGCACTAAAGACATCAAACGTTTGTCTTTTAATAAGTGTTTAGTCTAATATCCTTTACTGCTTATCCATTTTTAGCTGATAACTGCAGTGCAAGAAACAGCATTACAGTAACACACAGATAAAGCCCTGCCTTGCCCAAAATTAAACGTTACAAAATCACAGATTGCAAAATATCTGTCTTTCAGCAGCAGTCAGTGCAGATTTCTTAAAGCTCACGCTTGAGCTGAAGTGGTAAAATGATCCATAAACAGCAGCCAACACTCAGTGTGTGCGAGTTCCAGTAGGAATTTCTCAATAGTGCACCCAGTATCTGCATGGGTAAGTGCGTTGTTGGTAGGAGGGGAGCTTGCATAACTGAAAGGTCTCTGTGACCCACTTGCCGCTGACAGCTGACAGGAGCTGCACACAGAATCACTATAGTGACGCTCTGACCTTGACAATCATCGGCAACACGATATCTCTCTCAATTGGGTCCACATATATCCAGTCTGGCTTCTGTCCCGTGTGGAACAATTTTGACTTGCAAAATGACATGATGAAGCCATGAGTGAGCAACCGGGCTGGTCCCAGGCCAGAGGAAGTTAGCCCAAGTAGACAAAGAAGGTTAACTGTTCCAGGATTTAGCAGTGTTGTACTTAGGGATGCACTGAAATGAAAATTCTTTGCCGAAGCCGAATATAATGAAAACATTTGCAGATAAGTGAATATTGAACAAGTACATTCACATTTTTGCCTTTTTTCCCCTCCCATCCATCGTCAACCGCTTATCCTGCGTACAGGGTCGCGGTGGGCTGGAGCCAATCCCAGCTGACGTCGGGCGAAAGGCAGGGTACACCCTGGACAGGTCGCCAGTCAATCACAGGGCCTTTTTTCCCCCCATTGCATAATTTAAATAGTCAAAATGTGCTTTTTACTCAGTGTTTCCCACAGGACATGGAGAGACTATGGTGGGTGGGTCTGAGGCCCAAGCCGGTAAAGTAAATTACATGTGTCCATTTACTTTTAATGGACACATGTAATATGTTTTATACTTTCTGTGAATATAATACAATTAATCTTATTTCCATACTGTATAGACACCTTATTTTGAAAACCGGATGTTGTCACATGTGTTTCCTCCTCGCGCTAAATTCATCAAGTCCGACCCATTTTGATAAATAATGTATGTGGTTCTCGTACGGCGTAACATGAAGACTTCACAGCCTCTCTTCAGGCAGGACTCTCATACTGCAACACTTGTCTTTGTAAAGAGAGAAACTGGCAGGATAAAGTCGCTAACCTGCCTGTGAGCTCGCACTGGGCCGTTTCAGTTACCTAAAGTGCTATTTTTGCTATTTTCGGATGATTACTTTCGGTGGCTGAACATTCGGTGCATCCCAAGTTGTACTATATCTACACATTTCTGTTCATACACTGAGCTCACCCATCTATACAACAACAATATTTTACACATAATTAAATAAATGGAGACTCCAACCTAGTTTTTTGACGGCAAACAAGTGAATTCCCTAAAATGTCCTCAACATCACACTTATGTTTATACCTTTAACATGAGAGCAGGAGGGAAAATGTGCTGTAACAAAATAATATATAATCATATTGTGATTATTTTGACAGATACTGTTTATTTGAGTCACTTTTTATTGGTGACTTTACAGATACAACAATAAAAAGACAAAAACAAAAAACAACAATGCCATTTGTTTTTATGTTGAGGTGTACTTTGATAGTAGAAGGTGCCAGTAAGGTGTTGAAATGTAATTTATGTCTCTTCAGTTTAGGGGTGTGCACCAAACAAGCAAGTTCCCTCACGGCTGGAGAACATGAGTTGTAGGCCGAGGCGTCTCTGTAACACCACATGGCTTCAGTTATAAATAGTATGTTGTGACTAGGGATGCACCGTTCCAATACCGATATCGGATATTCGGGCTGCAACTAACGACTATTTTGATAGTTGATTAATCTATCGTCTGTTGAAGCGAATAATCGACTACTCGGATTATGAATCGCAAAATTACCCAATGCGTCTTATTTACCTATCAGCTTTTAAATTAAAAGTTAAAGTTAAAAACTTGAGGTTGTTTTAGGCACGTGCTAATTAAAAGTCCCAACAATAAAATAAATACTGCTTTCAAAAATACATCTTTTAATGAACATTTCTGCTGCAGCAAAAGAAAGTTCCACTGAAATCAAGTCCTGATCTGAGCAGCTGATCTGCTGTTTAGTGAAGGAGCAGTTTACGCGCCAGTACTGCAACACACCGGGACAAACTGACACTGTATACAAAGACAGGAATAACATCATGCATTACATTTGCCGAATTTACAAGGGGGGGGTCAAGAATAACGATTTTGTAGTAGACAGCATTTGTATATTTCCCCCTAACTCGACAACACACAAAACAAAACAAAGGGAGTTTGGGGCGGTTTACCCGCCGCCTCACGCATAGACAGGAGAACTGTTTTCTCTTCTTTAAATTGTCCGGTGTTGTCTGATCTTGCGCTCTCGGCAGCAACACGTTCTCCAGCTGGGAACAGTGCCATGAGCGATACATCGTTTATGATTGTAAAGTCAGGGCACATCTGGAATGTGAATGCGGCCGTTGTGCATCATAATTATGTGCTACTCTCAGCGCCATTAACAATCAAATTGACCGAGGGAAACTGTATAGAAAACGTTACAGATCGTAAAGTGAAACTTGCTAACTAGCTTAGAGAGACGAGTCTTCATCATCCACAGAGCAATAACGTTATGTGCCTCCTCTTCAGATGTTGCGGTGTTTTCAGGAAAGTTCAGCTTTGCAGATGCTGCAGCTACCAACCTTTTTGGCTGAGTTAAGAGTGAAATGCTCCCACACTTTGGAGGTTTTATATTGTGAAGGTGTTACTGCAGCGCTGATGTTGTGTTGTTTTAGACACTTTACTGTTCACATCACTTTACTCCGTCAAGGTGACGGTGTCGTTACGGTTTGATGACGTCATGAACGAATCGATTATTAAATTCATTGGCAACGATCGATTAGTTGTTGCACCCCTATCGGCTATCAGGCCGACACTGACTCAAATAGTTGGATCAGGTATTGGTGACAAGGGGGCCGATCTATTCATTTCAATTACGTGCACACAAAGCGATGCATCAGCAGTGCACTGGTGGACCCTAACCTTTTCGCTAGGAGAGCTAACACAGCATTTTGTTTTATAAAGTTTGGATGCAATGCTTAAGTCGAGCCTGATGTTGCCTTATACTTAAAATAATGATTCCCAGTATCTTCCTCACAGTGAGAGCTACAGCTTATTAATTTTACACTGGTATCAGATCAGTACTCAGCATAACCCAATACCCGAAGCCCAGGTATTGGTATCGATCAAAAAAAGACAGATCGGTGCATCCCTGGTTGTGACACACACTTTTCATTCTGCCTATAAACTTTTGACAGGGGTGAATGTTTGACACTGTCGAGCTGAGCTTGCCGAGTTTAAGGTGTCCTAAATTGGTCGCCACGAAGAGAATAAACTCCACCCTCAGGATAAAGACCACTAGTGCTAAAGACCAAAGAAAAATAAAGTTGTTTGAGCCTTAATGCATTGGTCTTATACTGGTGTTATGAAGATTAGAGCTTTTAATAGAGCCTATAAATTACATATTTTAGTCTAGTTTGAAATTTAATCACAGCAGATAGACTTGTTTATTTGTCCTCAAGCAGAAAATTATTTTCCACAGTCCTTTACATAGCATAGCCTAGCATAACATAACACACACACGGACGGACACTGTACACCACAGACTGTATTTCACAGTAACTTAAGAGGTTACTTATTTAAAGCTCGTATGGCAGCAGAAACAAAGCTCTTGCTGAAAAGAGCAGTATGTCCAGACATCAAAATAGCAGGAATGTAATTTCATGTCCACAGCGCTTCAAAGCACCCGTCTCTGCTGGACTGAGTACAACAATCAATGAGTGGTTGTGAGAAGCAATGTGTATCTGCTGGGACTTCATGTATCCTGTTGTGATCAGACGAATAAACCTCCCTCCCTCTGCATCCCCTCGTTATTATTCATTCAGCATTGCAGACAGAGGCAAGACAGAAAAACAGTATGAACATACTGTACGCTGCTAAATAACAAGACGAGAAGCACATAAAGTCTGAAATTACTATAATATGAACAAACAAGGTCCCTTCTCAAAGCAGCAGCCCACGTTTATTGTGAAAATATAACTTGGCTGATGGAAAAAGGTAAACAAAGAAGTGACGTCTGAATAGTAAATTTAATGTTACCCAGGAAACCATATAGGATATTGCAGCGGACATTATATTATTTGTAGTAGAGGATCGAACTAAAAACAACTCGTGTCTAATAACTGGATTAAGACATTTTAATGCTTTGAGATTTTCAGATGCAGATGCCACCACAAATCTCAAACAATTTTTCTGCCATCTTTGAATGATAGATGCCGCCTCATGCGTGTCTGTAGCACGGCTCGAGACTAACGGCGTCCTGTTGTCCTGGGAACGATAGTGTGGAAAATGTGTCTGGGACAAAGAGAAATATTCTCTGGGACGCCTCTGGGACGAAAGGGATTGTGTTTGTGTTTATTTATTACTATCACTTTGCGCTGGGTCGGTTCAGTTTGTCATTTGCTGACTACAACGGAGCGCGTCTTCTCAAGCTGTTACCATAGTTACTATCATTGGCTGGCTGCTCACCTGTTCTCGCGGTACAGGTCCATCTATCCTCTCACGAACGGCCTGCTGACCTCTCAATCGCACTCTGTAACACTCGTACGTTGAGCGCCACACATCAATCTTGGACAAATCCATATTCCGATCACGTCGACTGGCTGCGAGAATCATCTCCATCCAGCTAATGCAACTCGGCATGCGGCGTGATAATTAAGTAACCCCACGCCCCTCGCACGCTGAGACGCAGCCAGCAGACCCGCTAGTAGAGTTTTGCATTATCAACATCTAAAACCTGAGGCACAATCTGGCTCTGTTTAGGACTGTCGGAGTATCAAAGCTGCAGAAGTTAACATAAGGATTTGTGCTGAGATTTCTGTCTGATCACAAGTATTAGTTTCGATTTCGGTTTGTACCTCCGATGAAGTGCAGTGCACTCTCATTCAGTACAGTCTGAAGGGGAGCACTGCAGAATATAGGTCAGGTAGACTTTTAAAAAATATTATGAATTCTCATTAAATAATGATGAGAATAATGTTAATTTTTCTGGACATGTCAGAGAGCACAGATCTGTGGGAGAGATTCTGAATGTGCACAAAGTTTTGAACATGAGCAGAAAACCTGCCGAAACACAGGAGCTATTAAAGTCCAGGACTTTATAACTGAATTAAAATTAAATCATTTCTCATCGAGGTAAAAAGGTGCCCCAACAGACAACTTTTCAGTTTTGTTTTAAATCTTTTTGTTTGAATCGAGCAAAATAAATATTTATTATTTTATAAATTTATCATCATTTATTATGTCACTAACAACTATAGAGGATAATAAAGTAAAGAACCAACATTTTGATTTTCGGACGCTTTACATTAACTTCAGGTTGGATGGTTTCAGAACGGAGGTGAAAAAAGTTAACCGTTAAATTCACCTGTTACACCGAAGGGAAACAAATGATGTCTACAAGTGATTGCAATATATATTTTTCCTAGATCCCCCCCTCGTTAGTTGCAGCCCTGCTCCTGTACACAAACCTCTTCATAAATAAGTTTGACCTTAAAAGGCACAATTATTGTTATATTACTGATTATTTCACATGGTGGTGCAAAATGTTTGCACGGTGGTAACAAAGTTTTCAGTGAAGGTCATCTGACTTGTTTCTGTGCCCAGCTTTCCTATCTGGAAGTGTTGAGAGCGATAACACACACACACACACACACACACACACATAACAGTAAAGCCTATTTTTAACACTGTGGTTTTAAATGTCAGGGACCAGTCTCACTGTCAGACAAACACACTTTCTTTTATGTGAGGACGTCACTAAAAATAAAGTAGCGAGTATCGAACAAAATAAAGAAAATAAAAAAAGATCAATATTTAGTGAAAAAATAACAACTGTAAGACATATTTTTAAATATATTGATAAGATTCAGGAACATGAACGCACACACATAAATACCTACGAGAATGTCCTGATCAACTGAATCAATAATTTGCAAATGTTTGTTCATACTGGTTATTGTGCAGGTAAATCACAAATCCCTTGTTCTGATAAATTACCAACAAATAACAAGTCTATCCCTAATTTTGAGCTGTACTCTATGACATGTAGCCTACATTACTTTGGACTTAAATAAGAACTGAAAATGATCAACAATGATTCTTATAATCTATTAAATTGTTTAAATACTTTTTCAAGCAAAAAAAAATGTCAATACTTGCAGGTTCATGGTGCGTGAAGGTTCATATTCCCTGCTTTTCTTTGTCACATATGATAGTAAATTTAATATTTTTGGGGGTTTGCACTGTTGGACACAAAAAGCAATTTGAAGACACCAGCTTGGACTCTGAGAACTTTATAGTAGGGCTGAAACGATTCATCAAGAAACTCAACTAACTTAATTACTAAAAAGCATTGATGCAAATTTTTTATTATATACACAGTGTTTCCCACACAAAGACTTGGTATGGGGGGCCCACCCAAGTATTATCAATAATGAAAATAATCATTAAATTGCAGCCCAAGTAAACTTTTCTGCAAATAAAAGTTATATCCATCGTATCCCTAACCCACAGCGAGGGACACACTTTCTGTATCTCTGCCACATTCAATCACACGTTTTCCACTTCCCCCTCATCGCCCTGGATAACCCTGCTTTAAAAAAGCCCCTGCGTAACCTAACTGCATTCATCCATTCATGTCAGCGACCGGAGGCAATTGACACAATGGAGCGAGAAAGGAGCAAAAAGAGGCAGAAAGGCTTTGAGAGAAGGAACTCGGGAGCGAGCGAGGTGAAGTAAAGATGAAACAAAGTGATGCTGCAGATATAGAGGAGAGACAAACGTGAACGAGTGCAGCGTTTTTTAATGAAAGAAAGTCAGCCGAGAGAAAGAGATGGAGCAGTGAAATGAAAGCTCATGAGCAGATTATGTGTCCTTCAAAGAGGATGGAGGTTGCTTTATGTCATCTTGAAAACTTAAAAACAGGGTTCAAACACTTTATCCATTTCAAAATTCCAGATTTACATAATATTATTTATTAAATATATTACGGGAAGTACAGAGAGCCCAAGTCCCCTCACACACAAGGTTTGTCAATTTAAAAGATAATTTTGTTCATGACGAAAGTTGCAGTTTGTCGTGAAACAGCGAAGTTACATGTCGTTTTGTGTGAAACCGTTTAATGAACTACATCTCGTCTCGCACAGTATACGTCACCAACATGTTAGCACGGTAATGCTAGCTAATGTTTATTGCTTGGTTGCTGCTAATGAGATAACTTAGCGTGTTTAATCCAATGACTCTCGGTCACCGTCTCACATCATCCTCTCATGCAAGTTCTTTTACGTTAACTTCAGTCATTTAGAGAAAAAGTTACGACGTAACATACACAACTTTTGGGTTTTGTGGTCTTTGTAATTATGTATTTTATATGTAACAGTTTTACATCAAACTGCAACTTTCTTGACTGTCAAATGTATATTTTAAATTGACCATCATGTGGAATTCAGAGCACAATTCAAACGGGATCAAAAGATTTGTTGTCTCTTGCCATTGACTACTGTACATATTTTTTCCGAAGTAAGGTCCCATGGTGGTCCACCGAAAGGGGAGGGACTTAGGCTCTCTATGGCAACGCCGCTCAGACAAACTACATTGTGCCCATTTACACATCTGCTCGGGGTCTCTATTTATCGATAAATATTTTTGCTTTTATTTCACATTTGCTTTGGCAATATGGCAACAACGTACATGTACACACACACACACACACACACACACACACACGTTAGCTTAACTGACAGCTTTCTGCTGTCAGGGATTTTACAGCTGATGGTCAGGCTGTGGTAAGTAATAAGTAATGCTATATTTCATTGTACAAGTTCTCCCAGAGAATAAATATTCTTGTTAATAATCTTATAATAAGATTATTTTAACGGCTCTGAGTTCTCCATAGTTGATCCAAGGACCCGCAAAAACTATGTCCTTAAACACTTCGACATACAACCAATCACAATCTGCCACGTCATCATACAAAACGTACAGCCAATCACGTTATGTGACGTTACCAGCAGGTGCAGAACCCCGAGCACACCTGGTACATACACCATGCATGTGTTTTCCACAACATATTGGCTGCACCAGCTGCTTGCTCCAAACACAGAAACACTCTTGTATTATAAATCTAATGTGATCAATTTAAGAACCGGAATTTTCCAGAAATAGTCTGGAAACAATTATTTTTCCTTATTCCCAGCCGTTGCGACACCGGCATACACAGTGATAGTAATCACGTGAACCCACTCTAGCGCTGAGTTGCACCCAGCTTATGACAGAGTTTTGCAATATAAACATCTAAAAACTGAAGCACAAACTTGCTCTGTTTGACACCGTGAGCTGCAATTTTTCAGAGGTGCTGAAGTTAACGTGAGATTTCTGCCTGATCACAAGTGTTGTCAGTTAGTAGCAATAACATAATGCACAACAGAATGTAGGGCAGGTAGATTTAAAAATAATTAGGAATTCTCATTTAATTATGACATTAGGTTTGTAATATTCAGACTTTTTTCTGGACATGTCAGAGAACACAGATGTGGGATTGATTCTGAATGTGCAGAAAGCTTTGAAGATGAGTCGAAAAGCTGCTGAAACACAGGAGCTATTCAAGTCCAGGAGTTTGTAACTGAATTAAAATGAAATATTTTACCATTGAGGTGAAAAGGTGTCACATACACACAAGATGACACTTCCCCAAACAAAGACACAAAGAGGAGGGAAGACTGATTCATGCCTGCATGTGTGTTGACTCACCTGGGATGATATTACATGAGAAAAGCGGATCTTCAGTAGAAAACACATATCTGAAAGCAACACCAAGCCTTACCGCGTTATATTCAGTTATATTTTTAGATTTTGAATTGTCACCTAGTTTCCCCTTTACATAAATAAAAAACATCTCCATCATAAATTCATGCAGAAAAGGCAAGAATTGGTGCAGAAAAAATCACAAGAATGCAGGAAATTAAGCGTTTAATGTTCATGATTTTTATATAATTCAGCATTGAAGAGATCTTAAAAATAGTGTCTCAATCTTGTGAGTCGCGTCACACCCATATTAATGATACAAAATATAACAAATAAATTATGATGTAATTTTACGTAGTTGTGAAGTTAGTAGTATAGTAAGTTATGTGTAATTCCAGCTTCTCAAATGCAAAGGCTTGCAGCTTTTTTCAGTCTTTCTCGATGCATGAAATATCAGGAAACGGTGCTTTAAAAGTTTCACGTGTAAGTTATATTATACTATCACAGATCTGACTAATCGCTGCAGTTACTGATTTAAATTTTGTGTGCTCTCGGTGTGAATGAATGTGTTGGCTTTGTGCCTGCATTCCTCAGTACAAGAGAAAGTGTGTTTAAAGGGGTCGCTGATGTATTTAAAGCCTGCTCTGTCTCCGGCTGGTGTGTGTGAGTGTGTGTGTGTGTGTGTGTGTGTGTGTGTTGGGGTGGGGGGGGGTCACCTCTCTGAGAACACAATAACAGGATTGAACACCAACAGATCGAATGAATGGAGCAGCAGTCATCCTCCCCTTCCTTTGTCTTTCTCTCATACTTCCCTTCATTATTATTCCTTCTTTTCTTTCCTCCAGCTTTTGTCTCCATCTCTCACACTTTTACTTCTGCTGTTCCCTGTTTTCCACGTTAATATTAAGTAACTTAAACCTTATTTATGAAACACTTTTCTAAACGTGGGTCACAAAGTGCTTCACGATAAGTTACAAATGATAGAATATTAATTAGGGGTTCGCATCTTTACTGGTCTCACAATTCGATTCAATTACAATCATCAGGTCAACGATTCGATTCCTCGATGCATCACTTCATGTGTGGGAATTTCAAGGCACCTCATTCCGATTATGAGGCTATGATGCAACTGTAAAACGAACATGATAAAGATGTATTTTTCTCACTGTGTGACTACTCAGTACTTGCAAGCAAGCAAAGTATTTTAACAACAATCCGAAGAAGTAAATGAAATGCGGCTGTTATTAGTATATATTCAGATGGGGGTTGAGCTACACACTTTACAACGCTCCAGCCAAACCACGTTCACTCCACCTTAATATAGCTGTTCATTTTTTTGTCTCGTCTGGTGTAGTTACATGTTTGTTTCTTGTCTTGTAAGTTGATTATTGTAATCTTGTATTGAGCACCGTGGGCCTTGAGAAACGACATTTGGTTCATTATGTACTCGACATGTGGATGACTGACAACAAACTTGAACTAGCAGCCAAAAAGCATCCTGCTCAGCTTCCAGACTGCAGTCTGCAGAGGAGATGTTAGCTAACGTTAGCGCTAACTGCCTTAACTTGTCCAGCAGTTGGAAAACAACAGACAGACTTTAATAAAGCTAAGTGCTACCGAGCAGCACGGTGTGCGGCTGAAAGTCATTAATGTTAGTTGCGCGTTGATTTCATTGATCATTTGAAAGTTTAGTAGCGGCAGTCTCTCAATCAACAGCTGCCTGTCTGTGCCGAACAGCGAGAACCACGTCTCCGTTGTGTGCACCGCACAGACGGCCCGGAGCTGCACTTCCGCATTTCCGAGTTCCGCTTTTTTCTTCCGTCAACATTACATTACAAAGTGATCCGGGGGGCATCAATCGATCCGGATTGAGCAGACCTTTCATTTGATACCCTGGATGCCTATGTAGCTACTACGGGTCGGCCACCAGGCCGCGAAAACTCCATGTATTCCAAAGCGGCGAGAGAAGGCAGGCACAGCTCCCATTACTGCGAAATAATCAAGATGGTGCCCGGTGAAAACGCAAAAACAGCAAAAACGCAGTATGTCAGAATCCTCAATACGACTCTATACGGAAACGCCAAAGATGGTGATTACCCTCCCGCTAGAAAGCCAATTGTCTGCCTTTAATAGCCAAGGCGGGAAACAAATTTCAGCCAGTCTTGTGGTTTCACTGACGAAGGGTCTACTACACATGCGTCACTACTACTTTGCATGAGTTGTAGAAGTATAACCTTTGGGGAAAAATGCTTTTTAAACCTTATTTTGGGGCAAAGTCATCAAACTTCATCCGATTTTACTGCTGATTCTATATATGTAGTTTTTATGTCCTGGTGACCAGTGAGAGTGCAGTTACGGCTCTCTCCCCATTCGTCCAGACAGTGGCCTGACACAAGTTCAATCTCAAAACGTTTTTCACCAGTTTGCAACGTTTTCGAATTGAACAACATGTTTCCTTGAAACGTTACGCAACAGGCTTCGAGGTATGTTTTCTTCCGTTTGGTGGGCGTGTCACAGGTGTTACCCAATCAGCTGCGACAAGTTGGTAAACACAGCAGAGATCAAAAAAAGCAGGAAAATGCAGTGCACTTACACACACACACACAACAGGGTGTTCAAGGCACCACCGTTTCCATTGAAAAAAAAAAGTTTTGCTACATTGAACTCGCCCCTGGTCTTCACAATAACTGCCCGGAGGCGTTACCAAGATGGCTGCCAAGTGGCAGGGCTTGCCTATAAGGACGTTGTTAATACATAGACTAAATACATGACATAAAGACAAGTTGTTAATAAAAAGTTCTCAGGACAAATCAGAACAACTGTGAGCATCAATAAGAATAAAAACAGTCATCAGAGATGGATGACCTGATGTTGTTTCCATAACCTGGGAGCCAGGACAGCACAAGCTCAATCACCATGACTAAACAAACGCACAACATAAATACCCTACAGTGACTAAACAAACGCACAACATAAATACCCTACAGTGACTAAACAAACGCACAACATAAATACCCTACAGTGACTAAACAAACGCACAACATAAATACCCTACAGTGACTAAACAAACGCACAACATAAATACCCTACAGTGACTAAACAAACGCACAACATAAATACCCTACAGTGACTAAACAAACGCACAACATAAATACCCTACAGTGACTAAACAAACGCACAACATAAATACCCTACAGTGACTAAACAAACGCACAACATAAATACCCTACAGTGACTAAACAAACGCACAACATAAATACCCTACAGTGACTAAACAAACGCACAACATAAATACCCTACAGTGACTAAACAAACGCACAACATAAATACCCTACAGTGACTAAACAAACGCACAACATAAATACCCTACAGTGACTAAACAAACGCACAACATAAATACCCTACAGTGACTAAACAAACGCACAACTTAAATACCCTACAGTGACTAAACAAACGCACAACATA
>NC_060157.1:3472981-3487979 GCF_021292245.1 Micropterus dolomieu
TACAGTGACTAAACAAACGCACAACATAAATACCCTACAGTGACTAAACAAACGCACAACATAAATACCCTACAGTGACTAAACAAACGCACAACATAAATACCCTACAGTGACTAAACAAACGCACAACATAAATACCCTACCGTGACTAAACAAACGCACAACATAAATACCCTACCGTGACTAAACAAACGCACAACATAAATACCCTACCTTGACTAAACAAACGCACAACTTAAATACCCTACCGTGACTAAACAAACGCACAACTTAAATACCCAACAGTGACTAAACAAACGCACAACTTAAATACCCTACAGTGACTAAACAAACGCACAACTTAAATACCCTACAGTGACTAAACAAACGCACAACATAAATACCCTACAGTGACTAAACAAACGCACAACTTAAATACCCTACAGTGACTAAACGTACACCTAAAGGGCATGAAAGTGTTAACGTGTTCTGCTCTTTTTCCTAAGTTAAAACAAGCAAAACAAAAGATCCACAAAAGCACAGGAAATAGTACGTTATAGATTTTGTTTTAGTGAAACAGAAACAAAACAGCAGTGAACTGTGTACGTCCAAATGGTTAAAGCGAGGTCTCATCTACAGCAAGTTAAACTTCATCCACTGATAATGTACACGGCACCAATTTCACAAAAATAAAATCAGCTTTGTGAAGGAAATGAATTCGTTCTATGCACGTTTGTTAAACCTCAAGGATAAAACTGATGCGTTTTGGTGAGTAACACTGAATCTAAACTCTACAGAGCATCTTTAACTGTATAATCTCTTTGCTCTTTTGTAGCGTTTGACTGTTTGTGCTGCCCCTTCTTGGCCACATCGCTCTTAAAATATTTTCTTGGTTGAATAAAAAGAATAGAAAAGAAGAAAGAGAAATTGTCAATGGTCAAATTAACAAGGAGAACTTCATTTGGTGCATCAGTGTTGACACCTGAAGGTACTCGCATCCTATTAGGTTCAATTTAAAGCGCGAGCCATCATTGTTATTGTAGACCGTTTGCAACCAAATGAAAGAAGTAAGAGCTCAGTGAAACACAATACAATGCACCTAAGATGATCACTCATAAAAAGACAAACAATGCATCTCACACACACAGAAAAAGTGTCATACTAACCAGTAGAAGGCCACTTTATCGCCAAGTTTCCTCTCGTGGACGTTGCAGTCGAGGACGTTGTAGCAGATGTTGGTGGAAGCTCCCTCCATGCACTTGATGAATATTTCTCCTTTAGTCACATCGAAGTTGTAGTCGAAGAACTGACCCGTGTGTTTGGTCTTCCAAAAGAAATCTTTTGCGAAGTCACCCCAGAACTCTGCAGGGCAGGGAGGAAAGGTAGAGGGGACACACATCTCCTGATGAAATAATGAATATCTTCAGGAATCACATTTTGAAGACGCAGGGGCCCCATCTGAGATGCGTCTTTTAGGTCCTACAGGGCTTTCATGTGTACATGCACGAGTTGTAGGTGTGGCATCTGTTTTGACTCGTGTCAAACAGAAGAGGATATTATCTAGTGTTGCAAATCACCAGCTTGCATGGTGCAAGACGCATTTGTTGAAACGAGCCCCCGAGCCATCACGACTGCTGCAGTCTCACAGCGACAGTAACAGTGACAATATGTGTTTTTTTCCCTTAAAGATGAATCTTTTTGCAGTGATTAATGAATAGTTAAACCTTTAAAATGTCCAAAACTACGACAAATGTCCAACAAAAAAAAATCACCGGACAAAACAAAAATGTTCCCTTCATGTTTGAGGAGACTTATTTCAAGATTATATTTCATTAATTATCAAAATTGTTATAAATTGATTTTCTGCTGGATCAACTTTTTGATTAACTGACTTTTTCAGCATTCACACAAGGGCTCCAACTAACAATTACTTTCATTATTGTACCAATTATCTTCTCAGTTAATCGATGACTTAATTCTATAAAGTGAAAGACAGATCCTCAAATGTCTTGTTTTGGCCGAGTAACAATCCAAAACCAGAAGATATTTAAAAAAAAAACAAAGAAAACCAGCAAGTCCTCACACATTGGAGAAGTTGCAACCAGAGAATCACTTTGCTCAAAAACAAGTCCAGGAGAGGGGACCAAGCACTGAATTACCAGCAGAGCTTTTAAACTTCAGAACAACTCAATAAAAGATACAACAAAAAAACAATTCTTCTATGTATTTTTCAACCTGGAACCTATTTCATGGTTTGTGTGTCTAAGTGACTAATTGGGTCAACAGATCTTGAAATTACTCCAGTATTGAGCAAGCCCGCCGCAATCGGCAGCAGCAAGACAGGGCTGTAACGTAATCCTTGTGTGCAATTGTGCCCCGTCAAAGCACATCAACTAAAGTGCTTGTTTTTGCTCCTGACAGGCTCAGATTGTTGTTAGTAAGTATTTACAATACAATAGTACAATATTACAGAAAGGATTACCAGAGAGAGAGTAAGATCCTTTTAGTTTAACCAGAGACAGTCACTATATCGCTCTTGTCAAAGCCACCCTTGACAAAAATAGTAATTTTACCTCTCTGGTATACTTCTGCCTCGATCGGTTATTGTGATACTTTGGGGGTTTTAATCCTTTAAAAACACCAAAACCACACTATTTCACAAACAAACGAACTGACCGAGGCAGCAGTAGACCAGCAACTCCTGTGTTCTGTGAGGTAAAATTACTGTTGTTATTAAGAATGGAGCCTGGTGGCTTTGACAAGAGCTACCTAGTGACTGGTTTAAAAATACACAAGTTATCTTTTAAATTTAAGCGTCGACATTGTGATTTCACAATGGTTTAGAGACAATATACATTTCTGCTCTTAAGCTACGTTATGAACCAACCAGACCTCTCAGTTCGTCTGTGACAGGTCTGCTTTATATGTCAGAGTCAAACTGAACATGCAGAAGCAGCGTACAGATTTTATGCTCTATACATATGGAACAAACTCCCAGAATACTGCAGGTCTGCTGAAACTCTCAGTTCTTTAAAATCAATGCTGAATACTTTTTTAATTTGCTGCTGCCTTTTATTAAATCAAATTTGATTTTTATTTAAATAATCTTACACTGCACGGTAACTTTAACTGTCCTGTTGTATCATTTTCTATTTACTTATTTTTTGTATTTGTCTTTTAATATTGCCTTGCTGCTGAACTGTGCTATACACATAAACTTGCCTTGCCCTTGATGTTTATCATTACCTTGCTGTAAATAATCAATATCATGATGTAACAATATGACCAAACTCCAGCCCTGAGCCCAGCTTCCACCTGCGGGAGAAACTCGTTTGACCGCTGCACTTATTACTCTCTGAAGTGCTTTACATAGCCTGCACACTTCACAAGGAAATGACCCGAGGAAACTGTTTGATTAACAATAGCTGTGCAGATAAACCAGCTCCCTCCTCCCGCTCCGTAAGTTTCACAGAGGCACGACCCACCCAAACGCCACAGCAGAGAGGTGCTTCCTTATTACCAGAAAACCCAAAATAACCTCTTCAGTGCAGACCATCTGAAGGTAACAGTGAGTCGAATGTTATACTTTATAAAACGAAATACTGCTTTATTTTGACAAACCACGCAGGTAGGTTGCAGGGCTGCTACCATTTCTGCAACTATTATTTTTGTTATTGATTAATGTGCCGATTATAGTCCTGAATTAGGGCCGCAACTACCTATTACAGTTGTTTGGGCTATAAAATGGTTAAAAAAAAAAGAAAAAGTCAATCAGTGTTTCCCAAAGCCCAAGATGTCTTGTTTGGTCCACAACCCAAAGATATGCAGTTTACTGTCATAGAGGAGGAAAGAAACCAGAAAATATTCACTTTTAAGAAGTTGGAATCAGGGAACTGGGACATTTTTCATAAAAATCTACAGATTAATTGAGTATCAAAATAGTTTCTAAGTATTTAATAGTTGACTACTAATCAATTCGATTAATTGGCTATGGTTGCAGCTCAATCCTGAATAATCATTTGGACTGTAAAAAGGTCCCAAACCCAAAGACACTCAGTTTTATGTAAAGTAAAAGCAGGAAATCACCCCTTCGAGAAGCTGCAACAAATATTGTTGCTTAAATTTACATAAACATTTAATTTAAGGTTGCAGCTGATGATTATTTTCATGATCAAAAATCTGCCAGTCATCTCCATGATAAATAAATTAACTATTTTGTAGTTACATCATCAGAAACACGTGATGTAGGTCTGTTATACCTTCGTACAGCATAAAAAGATGAATTAATAGTTGCTTTATGTTATTTATTTGCCATCATGTGTGGTGAAGAAAAAGCATCAAATCCTCACAGCTGAGAAGCTGAAACCATCGAGTGTTCAGCATTAACTGAAACTATTAATCGATTATCAAAATAGTTGTCAGTTTGTTCACTTCACAGATCGATTAATCAACTAATTGTTTAAGCTCTAGCAGGTTGTAGTACAGACAGGGCAAGAAGCTGTTTGTAAAAATAAGGGTGGAGCAACAATATATTTACAAACTTTATCCTGTTCACAAATGTTATATTAGTAGGTTGGGCTGAAATGATGAAAATTAGTCAATTTATTGATTTATCTCATCTTCTTACTTAACATTTAGTGATTTTCTTTACCTGTTTTATATAATTGATTATCTTTGGATTTGGGACTTTTGGTCCAACATAAAACATTAACATTAAAAACATCAGCCACTGGGAAATTGTGATAGCAGTTTTCACCATTTCCCCTATTTTAAAGACTAAAGGATAGATTGGTTCATAGTAATACTAAGATTAAATCGATCCATTAATAACATTTTTTTAATACAGGTAAAAATGTGTTTAATAACAGAAGAGTTGAGCACAGAAGAAAAGTAAAGTCCAGAATGTTCTTTCTTAAGAAATTGAGTTTTAGATGATTAAAATTTTACTCAAGGCTTGATATTTGTGACTGAAACGATAACCATGTAATGACTTTGCAGACACCCTTCAAACATAACCTTTAGCCTTTATGCTGTGGTTGTTGCAGCTCTGTAATCTTATATTTCGTCTTATCTGATGTCTTTAAATTGCATTTAGCTGCTTTCCTCAGTGAAGACCTCCAGCGTATAATAGAGATGCTATAAAGAGGACTTACCATCAGGACTCTCTATAGATTTCAAGTAGAGCTCTTTATATTTATCAAAGCTGGGGATGTGAGCCTCCTTCTTCAGGTCCTCAGACCCGTGGAAGACGTCTTCCTTCGGCGCTTTGTCGGGAATCATCTCTGAAACTGACTGGCTCCGTTAGATAGCGATCGAAATATCGACTCCACGCCGAGATGCTTTCAGATAATCAATATCAGCACAGCGGGACGAAGGCGACGAGACCCCCTTCAGCTGCAGGAGCAAGCTGCACAATGAAACTCCAGGGCTGGCTAGGTGCTAGCAGGCTAGCAGTAAAGTTCATTCAGACTTCCTTGTTTTGCAGGATGTTTGTTGTTGCTTTTTTGTCGAAACTGTGCGTGCAAACGCCGCGTTTGGACCCGATACGCGCAGCTGCTGTTGTAAAATAAAATCCAGGGCAGTGTTGGTGCCGCTCCGGCCGGATCTCGTCGCTCCTGAGGGTAAAAAGTCCTGCACGGACGGACACGGGTGAGTGGGTGTTCTGCTAAGCTAACAGCCTAAGCTAGCTCACTCCTGCAGAAGAAGAAAAGGAGCCAGATGCACCTGCGCGCTAAAAGGAGGCCTTTCCGTTTCCGCTCTACGGACTTAATGTCTTTGTAAATGTTAAATTAAAGGCTCCTTTCAGTCAGCAGAGTGTGTTTCATGCTGTCCTGGAGGGCGAAGGTGAACTGTTTTCGTCCCAGCGGTGACAGTTACTGCTTCTTCTCCACCTCTTCCTGTGAGCGAGCGGAGTGTGGGGCGCTGAACTCTGGTTGGCCACGAACAGCAGCCAATCACAGCACACGGCGACTTCACGTACTCCTCGAAAAGCTCAGAATTCGCATTACTAGCTGCGGTAAAGTGACTCCTCGTTGCGTTCAAGTGGTCGTGGTGGTCGTATATGATATTTAATTTTAAAAAAGGTTTTCTTATGACTGAAGTTATGTTTTGCGGAACAAAAATAAGGAGATGACAAAAAGCCTCTTCGTTTCAATCTGTTCCAAAACATATCTAGGATCTCCATGCAGGTCAAAAAGTTTAAATCTCTCAACATGATTTTGCTTGAAAGATTTAATTTAACATTTATAATATCCCGTCTGTTTCTTCAGTACAAATCATAGACTGGACAAATCCAGTAAAAGTATGTTGAATCTTTGAAAATGTACCAACATTTTAATGGACAGATAAAACTTTATTGTCATATCCCTGGTTATTTGCACATGCAGAGGAAATTAAGTTATTTCTAATCAGAAAAATAAATGTTTATAATTATAGCTACTTAAAAATCTCTACATTTATTCATTTCAAGTTGTAACACACTTCAAAATCTGGGATCTGGGATTTCCATGGACAGCCTTGTTAACAACGTGATTCTGCTTGAAAAATATTATTTAACATAACGTGAAGTTCATAATTCACCGTCTGTTTAATTGGTACAAATCCAGTAAAATATGTGATTTTTTAGAAATGTACTGACATTTTAAGGTACTTAAAGGTACGATGCATAACTTTATTTTGCTTTAATATTTGACTTTACTATGTTCATTTTATTATAGTATTATTATTATTATTATTATTATCACCATTCGATCTCGTTTCTACCCTTTGCGGGCATGTTACTTAAAGGATCATTTTAGTATTTTTAAACCTGGGGCATATATTTATGCTAAAAATAAATATATACAGAAATAACGGTTGTGAAAAATAAATGCTTATAATTATACCTTTAAATCTCTTATTTCTAAATTCATTTTCTTATTCCTTTTTTTACAGGATGCAAAAGCCCTGGAAAACAAATATAGTAAATAGATCTGGAATTAACAATCAGGGGCCTGTGCTGGGAAGCAGGGTACGCGAGGTAACTTCAGGATTCAGGCTGGGTTTTCAGTCCTACGAGGGTAGTTCACTTATGTTCGAGATAAGAGATCAACACTATAAAAGCACCACCTGCTGACCGATCCGTTCTCTTGAAAAATGACATCCCCAGACTGCAGCCTACAGGAGGCGTTGACCATCAGACAGACGAGTAAATAAATATGCCAAAAGAGTCGCATGTGAAAATAAAATCTAAAATCTTTATTTTTCTTCTTAAATTACAAAGATGAATTTTACTGTTAAAGTGCTTTATAATCTCATTAAACTAACATGTTGACTGATCTGACAACAGCTGATAACATGATCAGAGAAACAGTTATTTAGAAACAGACCATCTGTCAGATAAAGGCAAAAAATGGTTGTTCAATCAGATTATTGATTTGAAGTTTAATAAAGCTTCACAGGAGGTCAGAGACTAAAACAACCAAACACACCCGTCCTCTTCATCCTCGTCTTCCTTTCAGCAGCGCTGAAGGAAAAAGGTTTCAAACCTTGTTACATCGTCTCAGGACACTGCTTGATGATTGGCTCCTTCTTGCGTCAGGCTGCAGGTGTTTCTTGGCCCCCGGCTCTCTGTGAGACATCACCCCAGTAGTGATGTCACAGCTTGGCCTTGCGGCGGTCTCTGACGGCGTACAAGACGGCGTGAGCTTGGTCGAACGACTCGCCGACGGCCGACTGAACTCTGCTCCTCCAACGCTGCAGCTGAGGACGCTGCTGCAGGACGTCCCTGCCCCCCCCCAGAGGCTGCAGAGAGACACAATGAGCATGCTCAGAACCAATGGCCAATCACCAAACCCCTCCCCCCACCATGTGGAGAATCAAACACTGACAAACCGGTTTTCAAACTGAAAAAAGGAGCGCACCATTTTTCTACAGAACCATTTCCGTTTAAATAAACGCCCTGAACGCAGCCCTGTGATTGGTCAGCACAGTGTGTCAGTGTTTGTGGCTACAGTAAATAAAGGGGGCGGGGCTTAGAAAACATTCAGCTGATCAATATGTAAACCAGAGAGCCTCGGACCTGCATGAGCTCGCAGACGGCGAGCAGATCGGCCACAGTGATGTCATCGCCACAGAGGAAAGGCTGTCTGCGAAGAAACATGGACTCCAGTTTGTCCAGGGTGTCATCGAGCAGAGAGAGCGCACGATTCAAGCGTGCCTCGTCCACCTGAGAGCCACTCTGAGCCGAGAGGAGCACCTGAGACAGAGACGGGTGGAGACAGACAGACAGACAGAGAGCGAGAGGGGTGTGTGGTTAGAATAATTTCTATCACTTTCCAACTCAAATCAATCACTGCTCAATCTGTTTGTTGATGATGTATTTACTGTGTGTGTTCTTGTACTAGTATCTTTGTGGGGACCAGTTTTAGACCTTCATGTGAGGGATTTTAGTTTGTTAAGCTACCTCCAGCATAAAGACTTTAGCGGCGTGTAGTCGTGTGTTGGTGTGATGCCAGGCGGTGTATTCGTCCACTTTGGCTCGTCTCTCTGGTTGATGTGGATACCAGTGCTCCGGCATGTCGTACTTGATGGCCAGGTACTTCAGGATGGCATCACTACAACACACACACACACACACACACACACACACACACACACGTGTCATTTCCTTATTAGTGATATCAGCATGTACGCGGTCTGATTATTACTGATAGAAAAGATGAAGTAAACTAACAAAATCATTTTCCTCTCAGACATCCTGCATGTTCAGTTTGTGTGTGTGTGTGTTGTGCATTTTGGTGAGTTTTCATTTAATGGAGTGAGCGTGACGTTTATTTTCTGTAAAAACAAATGCAATACCTTGGAGGTTGACTGATTATTAAAACTTTTTGACATTTATTATGTTTAAGTTCAGTGTGTAAGATTTAGTGGCATCTAGTGGTGAGGGTTGTGAATTGCAACCATCTGTCCAGTCTACCAAATATTTCGTAGCTGCAGTACAGGAGGTACATCTATTAAGAAATTATATTTACTTAATTTTTCAGTAAATGTTACTGTGACTTGGCCACTGACAGACAACATAGAAAATGTAAGCCAAGAGTGTGAAACACTGTCACTGTTTCTACACCACAGTCCATTATAAACCACACATTAGATAAAGTTTATACAAACACTGACGAGGGAAACCCATTAATTCTCTCTGTGATTATGGACCCTCTCCAAAACTGCCTGCCAACAATAATATCTGGCCCGCTGCCAGATTACAGTGCTTTGATAGCGGCAAAAAATATAAATAAATAAATACTTTGATAGTGGTGCGGAAATAGATCTGTCATGACAGCAACAGTTACTCACATAATCACTTCCTCTTTAGTGGTTTTGTCTACAAAATAAAAATGTGAGAAGCTTGTTTACTGTAATGCAGTATTTGGAGTTGAACTGAGCTTTTTCTTTGAAAAATTCTGAACGACATTAAAAGGCCTGCTCGACACCTCTGAAAGAGCCGTCAGAAAACATGATTCCCCTAAATATCCTCTGCCTGGAGATACTAAGGAAATGCAAAAGCGTCTGTAGGTTGATGGATGTGGATCCAACACTGAAACAAAAACAGTGCAGCACATGCCGTGATGTGAGAAACATTCGCTGCAGAATCCATTTGTTGAAGAGAGAAAAAAATGAAGTTGTCCCAAGGTGGAATCTAACACTCAACCCTTTTGTTTGCAAGCCCTGTGCCTTACAGACTGAGCTACCTGAACAACATGTCTATAAAGGTCAGTATTATGGTTTATATTCTCATCCACCATCTAATGGTTGAAAATATCTCTCCGATGCAAAACTTATTTGCAGTATATTATTATTACTTCTTCTAACGTACATATTCAACATAGTGTCTACACTGCCTGAATTCTACCAGAAGTAGAACAAGAAGAACGTTGTGACAAAACGTACTCTGTAGCGCTGTTTGTCCATTTTCAGGTACAGTAGAAAAATGAAGATGCAACATGACAACGTCCATAGAAGGGGGTGCCTGCGGTTATGTAGATATAAATGTAAGATATAAAAGTAATAAAAACATGATGGTTTATTATGTAGGGTCTTTACACACCACTGAAAACATAGTTATGGATCTTATATTGCATTTCTGTCAGTAGATCCTCAGCGATATTACACACTCAGTTAGGTGGAAATTAGATCTGACTATATATGTTTAACTTACAGATGTGTGAACTTGCGCGTGTGCATGTGTACCTCTCTGTAAGGACGAAGCCGTTGTCTACCATGACAGGAACTTTCTGCATGGGGTTCAACTTTGTGAAGTCTGGAGTTCTGTTTTCTCCTGCACACGAGAGAAGTGTAAAGAAAAGCTCCAACCAAACTCCAATCAGAAATCCCGCAGTTTAAATTTTTCTGCATGTTGCTGAGCATACAAACCGGACTAACAAAGACTTTTCAAGACATACAGAAACAAGAGAACGAACTTTTTAGCTCGGCTTTATCAGTGCATCACAGTGAAACGGCAGTGCCATACATTTCCAGCCTAAATTTCTTACTTCACCATCTTTAACATCGTGGCAGATGACGGTTAACGTTGCTGTTAAAAGAGAGTGAATCTAACCTGAGTTTCGCTTGAACTAAACGCTTTTAAGAGAAGAACTCAGTGACTTGTGCCATTACTGACTAGACTTGAAGGAAACCTCAAAAGAAAGACAATCTCGGTCAGACAAGCAGGCCTACTGGAGTTTAGTGTGGGGTCAAAGTTCTCCAGGGTAGAAGTCACAACCACAACTAACGTTACTGTAAGTAGAAACACTTTATACTGACTGACCACAGTACGGACTGGTAAGTCAGTTTTGTAGTTTTCTGATCTGGTAATTATCCTGATATTCAGTTAGTTCACCTTTCCTCAGAGCCACGGTGCGGACTGTGTGCGGGGTTTTGGTGCAGTTGAGCAGGATGTGCACCGCCCGGCAGGGCTGCGACAGAAGGTCCAAATACACCTCCACCAACCGGCGTGGCGCCATGGAGCCTCGTTTTAACGGTTAAAAGCAGTGAAATAAACAACAGGAGATGCAACAAACAGATGCCCTTCTACCCTTTCTCCTCCTTCTTTTTGTTTTATGGTACATTGCGACCACACACATTACCGCCACCTACTGTACCGGAGTATGAAGCATGAAATCGTTGGGGCAATAACCCCACCAAAATGACATAGATAAATAAACAAAAAAAAACACTAAATAAAATAAAAGAAAATAATTTGGCTTTTGCCCATTAAAAACAATGTTTTATTTAACCTTGTGTGATCAAACCTCAGCCTGGTTAAAACGCGACTCTTCTGTTCCTTAATAGGTTAGATATTTGCAAACTGTAGACTAATGTTTCCGTCCACTTTTATCCACGTCCCGCCTGTCCTGCCATTTCTTCATCATTTCTTTTTTGATTATCGCCTCGGTTTCTCCTTTTCCAAACGGTACATTTTAGGCCAAAGATCAGAGTTTTTTCTGGTGAAGAAGCCGCAGAAAACAAAAAAAAAAACCCTCTGAGGAGAAGGAGATGTTGCAGTTTATATAGCTCTCGGTATTTGTTGCCTACTAGGCCTATTTCTAACTGCAAGTCGACATTTTTATTATAAGGCTAATATTTTCTATCATATTTTATTTATCTGTTTTAGAGGGTGACACGGGATTGGATTTTCACTCCTGTCCCGCTCCCGATAAAATAAAATAAAATAGCGTTTATTATTTATGACTGCATATTTATACGTAAAACAATATATAAAATATTATCTATGATTCCGGCCGCTCTGTGATGAACAGTGAAACTGACTCCCATAAAACCTGAGAAGTGTGCCTGTGTGTAGGTTATATACTTTACTGCTATTTATATTTTTGTCCTGTATATTTATTTCTGCATCTTGCAACTGCCTCCTACTGCGACGTGTGCAATATCAATGACATCTGTATATAAAAGGTGTTTAGTGTACACAGGCCTATATTGATATTTTTTTAATTTAATGTGTATTTTCTTATCTGTTGTGTTGTGTATACATATGGTGCATGTTTAACATTTGTGTTTATGTTGTTCATGTGGCTGTTTCATTAATTTATTAGTTAGGGAAAATGGTATATTAATTAATGAAGAAATTAATAAAGAAAAACGTCATAGGTGCACTTTAAGGTGGTCTTACATGTAAAAGCGTTAATGGGATGGAACCAATTACACCTCACTTCAGGAACTCTGCATCACCTGCTGCTGGATTATTGGAGGTTCCCTTCGTCAGTCAGGCCCAAAGCTGGAACCACATATATATATTTAAACAGACTTTTTGAAAAGGTCAGTTTACATTGAAAAGGCTGAATGTTGCTCGAAGCGCAGCATCAAATTAAACGCCAATGAAAAGGGTTAACAAGAGCTTCCTCTAGACGGGACTGTTGTGTCAAAGACATTTGGACAAAACTGCTTTTCAGTAAAGGCAGCTGGGAAGTGGACTTATTTTTTTTTTTTACCACTGAGTGTCAGAGAATGCAGTACGTTCAAAAATTTTAAAGGTAGTGTGAAAATATAGTTATAGGACAATCAGGTATGTAGTCATTGAGCTATGAGACACTGAATGTGGTCAGTATGTTTTTTACTGGTAAAAATCTTGTAATGACAGTTTGTTTATTTTTGTATTTGGATTGTTGATGTTGTGTTTATTATGGGGGTTTTGGGAGGTTTTGGGAGGTTTGGTATTTTAGTCTGTTTTTTAGTTTGTTAGATTTGATTTATTTGAATTGGTTGGCATTTATCTATATATTTATGAAATGTAAGGTTCGGGATTTGTTTTTTTTTTTACTGTAATATTTGCACTCTATTGGCACCTGCCCTGGACTGCAGATGGGAATTAGCTTTTAGCTAAATCTGGTACAGTACATATATTGTGCATTGTCCCTTTTAAATAAATAAATGAATAAAATTATTTGGCTAAATGTAGCGGGAAAATAATGATACAAAAAATAATAGCCTATAGCCTGTAAATGAATAAGATTATGCTCATTGCTTACAATATAATATTACTGTTATTTATATAGCAGTTTTATAAATACACGTGGTTAGTAGGATTTTAGAAGCGACTCTGTGAAGAAGAGAGATGTTTGTTACAGCCTCCCTGAAGACAGGTGGAGAGAGATGCAAGAAGAGGGCAGGTGAGTAAAAACGGAGCTGCATTCAGTTTGTAACAGAAGCTCGTCGGTCATGGAGGAAAAAAAAAATCAGAATCAGAGAGACACTTTCAGTGTAATTACCACTTCCACAACGTGTTGTGTGTGTTGGCTTGTGGATATGGTCGATGGTTGTCGTAATAACAGCCAAATACTCATTCACTCACTCATCGTCAACCACATTTCCTGCGAAAACTGCCAAATTATTGATCCAAAAGTTGCCATATAATGTAATTAAGAGCTGATTGATGTTCAGGTTGTATGCCGAATATAGTAGTCGAACCCCCCGCTGTAAAATAAATGACTAATTCATGTTTTGCGAGGTGAGAAAAACAAACGAATTACAAATTGTCTGATTTTATTAATGGGTTGTGGTTTGGGCGATTTCCCCGCAGATGGGCCTACATGTTTACGGGCTAATTATTCGTGGCTGACTTGCTGTTAAACGGTGTATATCCCACACACACACACACACATAAAGTCAAATAAAGGACATTTAATAATACAATGTTGAAGTATGAAGTCAGTTCTTGTGACTAATGTTTGTTGTTGTTTTTCCTTAATGTTTTGCAGTGAGACCACAGCCACAACAGCGCCGGTCAAAGGCTGACACCTGCTGGTGAGTTTGCGAAACTGCACCGACATTTTTTGAATAAAAAGAGTAGGATGGACTGAAGCAGGAAGGGACAAGCACATCAAAATATTTTTAATCACTTGAATAAAAGAAGTCATGTATATGTACGTACTATAATATCTTGAATCTGAAATAGTTTGTTTTTAAAGAACCCAGGTAGTTTGAATGAGGTGAAAGAGCACTCCCTTTCTGTCACCTTCTCCCATGTATTCCTACATAAATCCTGTCAGGTTTGGAAGTGTTAAGCTGGTGTAGCCCTGTTGTACTCGTCCACCCGAGGACAGGGAGGTTCTGTAAATGCAGCAGAGAGAAATTCACGTCCTCGAGAGCTAGAATCCATTTCCCAAACGCCAGCGTGTGTGATCACACCAGCTATCCTGCAGCAAGAACAGCACGAGCACAGAAAGCTTCAGCTCTGTTTACGCAGCCTTTGTGGTCTTATTCTCCTCCTTCTCAGGGTCGGTTTCTTCATGAGCTGAGCCACGGAGCTTGTTGCTGCCAGGAAAGTCTCCATCCGGGTGAATGAAGCCGACAGGTCTTGCAGCCGCCTGTGTGTCTCTCTCTGTCTCTCTGTCAAACCGGGTCAGAATGGGTCTTAGTGGGTCAGAGTAGGTACAGGGCTCACCACAGCACCCACACCTCTGCAGAGACAGTTTACTCCCTTCCTGCCTCTGTATGAGGTGCTACCGTGACCCACAGCTGTCCCGGAACAGTACCCTTGAAATTAAACTTAGGGACAGGGGATTGTTGTGTTACTCTGGTAACACATGTACTAAAATTGGAACGATACAGAGAAGATTAGCATGGCCCCGGCGCACGGATGACACGTAAAATCGTGAAGCGTTCTTCATTTTTCATTAAATTTATGATTTTTATGAATATTTTTTTAAATGTGGGAAACAGCGCCCCCATGGTTGGTGGCGGTACTGCAGCGTCCCGCGGCAGAGTGGGTCTCTTTCCCTCCGTTCGCGAAAACTACAACAAAACCAGCTAAACATCTGGACTTCTGTGACTCTAAAACCTTATTGTTCAGTCTGTGCTGGAGAAAAGAGCAAGCAGGAGGTATAGAGCAGGACCGGTACCGAATAAATGATCGTTCAATTCGCTTTCAAGGAACTTCTCGTCGCTTCAAATGTCAGATTAATTTATTAATCACACTCAAAAATGTTCCAAGCGTCGTTCTAAAGCAGTGTTTCCCACCATTCTC
>NC_060157.1:3488079-3495984 GCF_021292245.1 Micropterus dolomieu
CACGAGCACAGAAAGCTTCAGCTCTGTTTACGCAGCCTTTGTGGTCTTATTCTCCTCCTTCTCAGGGTCGGTTTCTTCATGAGCTGAGCCACGGAGCTTGTTGCTGCCAGGAAAGTCTCCATCCGGGTGAATGAAGCCGACAGGTCTTGCAGCCGCCTGTGTGTCTCTCTCTGTCTCTCTGTCAAACCGGGTCAGAATGGGTCTTAGTGGGTCAGAGTAGGTACAGGGCTCACCACAGCACCCACACCTCTGCAGAGACAGTTTACTCCCTTCCTGCCTCTGTATGAGGTGCTACCGTGACCCACAGCTGTCCCGGAACAGTACCCTTGAAATTAAACTTAGGGACAGGGGATTGTTGTGTTACTCTGGTAACACATGTACTAAAATTGGAACGATACAGAGAAGATTAGCATGGCCCCGGCGCACGGATGACACGTAAAATCGTGAAGCGTTCTTCATTTTTCATTAAATTTATGATTTTTATGAATATTTTTTTAAATGTGGGAAACAGCGCCCCCATGGTTGGTGGCGGTACTGCAGCGTCCCGCGGCAGAGTGGGTCTCTTTCCCTCCGTTCGCGAAAACTACAACAAAACCAGCTAAACATCTGGACTTCTGTGACTCTAAAACCTTATTGTTCAGTCTGTGCTGGAGAAAAGAGCAAGCAGGAGGTATAGAGCAGGACCGGTACCGAATAAATGATCGTTCAATTCGCTTTCAAGGAACTTCTCGTCGCTTCAAATGTCAGATTAATTTATTAATCACACTCAAAAATGTTCCAAGCGTCGTTCTAAAGCAGTGTTTCCCACCATTCTCCTGGAGTAGGCCTTCTCCATTTGAATCAGCTGTGTGGGAGCAGGAAGAGAGATAAAACATGCAGGAGAGGGCTGGGAAATACTGTTCCCGAAGCAACTAAAAATCCATTCATGCCATAAAAAGTGCTAAAAAAAAAATTGGAGGAAAGATTGAATCTCAACGGAAAAAGAACGGTGACACAAAAGTCACAGACCAAGAGACAGTTTTCTAGCATTCTAGTGAATTTAAGGAGTAATTTTGTTGTTGAAAGGCAAAAGCGTAGGTTTTGCTGCAACAAAGGAGGGGACACTTTTTAACTGGGGGGTCTGTGTGTCCTTCCCCAGAAAGTTTTGAGTATTAAACACTCAATTTCCTGCTTTCTGGTTAAATGCTCTGCACCATGTGTCTGCCCTTTCTGCTTCAATTTATGGTGGAAATGTTTTTATTTAATTAAAGGGAAACGCACAATTGTGTTGCTGTCATATATTTATTTAAGTGAAGATCAGCTTCTCTCATTTAATATCATCCAGGCTGAGTCAACACACATGCAAGTGTGATTAAACCTCCCCTCCTCTTTTGCAACATGTTCTCACACCTAAACAACAACAGGTTGTTTGTCAGTGCCTCCAAAAATGACACATATGACCATTTTTGTGTCTTTGTGTTTGGGGAAGTAACATCTGTACATGTGATTGAGGCACCTTTTCCCCTCATTGATAAATATAATTCATTTTAATTCAATTGTAAATTCCTGGACTTTAATAGCTCCTCTGTTTCTTCGCCATCAGAAAAGGAAGACAGGGCGGGACAACTCACTACAGTTCTGACCTTTGACCCCTCACAGTGTCTCAGCAGCAGCACAAGTGATGTTGAGTTGAGTTTTACTGACTAGTGTTGCAGTTAATTGTCATGTTGACATGTCAGAAGTTGTGTGATGCATTATAAATAATCTGGAATAATAAAAATGTAAAACACAGTGCAGATTTCAGAGTTCTTATTTTATTTAATTATAAGTCAGATAATAATAAGTCAGTCAGTACACTGCTCAGCAGAAAGACAAAGTTAGACACCAGCTGGTGAACTTGAATGCAGATTACAGAATGTGAAGCTGTATGAACAGTATTTTTTTATTCTGTGTATGTACATTGAGAGTAATGGAAAACCCGAATCTTTCTTGAACAAATCAATGGTAAATAGTTTCTATAATAAATTCCTTACAGCAAAATTAAAGTTTGACATTTAAAAAAAACACCTCACTTAGTTCAGTTTGACTAATGTCAGACAGAAATATGAGTTTTCATGTTTATCACAACACTTGATGGAAGTTTAACTTAGCCTACTACTTGATATGTTCTTCTCCAGAGTCAGCTCAGTCAACAGGAGGCGGGATCACTGAGGAATCGGAACAAGCCCGAGTTTTCTATTGGATGCCCAAAAGTTTCATTCTCGAAATCGGAATAATTGGAACAAATGGAGCCATCTGATTGGCTGTGAGATCTGCGCATCAAGACAACTGCTGTACAGGCGGGACATCGCCGTGGCCGGTCACTGGCTGCGCCTGCTGCGGAACAGAAGGTCTGCGGTTCGATCCCCGGTAGGGACAAAGATGGAGACGGGCTTCACGGTTTGTCTGTAGCTTTGTCTTTTCATTGTCTTCTCAGACTGAAGCCCGCAGGCGGGTCCAGCAGCAGCTCTGACCGTGTGGACTAACTGAAATAGCAAAGATATGATTAGTGTATATGTTAGCCTCCATGATATAATGTGTGCCTAAACATGGTTAGAGATAGATGCCTGTACAACCAGCTATCATTTATTATGGGCCTAATTGAGCAAAGGCTAACATCAGGGACAGATACAGATAAGTGACATTAGAACTTGTCAATTTACATGCATGTGAAGTAAAGTGTCTGAAAAGGTCCTAAACAGGTGGATAGCCTACATAATTCGGCAGAGCAGATGTCACATTCACCTCTTTTCTCAACATAAATGTGCGTTACTTCTCTCAGCCTGAATGAGTGAGGTGCATGCAATTCTCGGCAGGCATGCAGAATTCGGCGCAACACCGGTACCAACAATCCCATAATCCCACATTAGAATAGCATGTTAGAGAATGTGCCTTGGTGTAAGTGTGGGCATAACCCTTTAAATATTCGCTTATAAATAAGGAGAAATTAAAGTGATTCACGGTTCTACCAAGTCCTTAAGAGAAATAATGACATAACGCACAACTGCATGTTTTTCTGTGTAAACTTACAGGAAAATATTTCCCATTTATTTTGGAGATATTCTGGTCAAACGTGTTGGAGTTCATTCATGCTCATCTCATTCCGGTGTTTCTTATTCTTTTAAGGATGTTGTATTTGGTGTTTTTGATCTCAGGAGGGATCAGAAAGGACAATGTTTCATAACAAGTTTTATTCTTTCTTATTTACTAGTTCTAAACCATTCTTCCCTGACTTTAAGAATGATCTCGATGCATATAGGGATACAGCCCAACTTAACCCATTTTAGAAATGTTTTCAATTTACACAAGTGGACACCACTCATCTGGTCCAAAAATCCTGCGTTGGGTTTTGGGGGCACAGCTTTACTACTTTTGTCACAACTGCAGCTTTGCTACACTGTATAAATTTTGGATGTCTAATGTATAATAATCTTTTCTAGTGAAAGACTAATTTCTAATTTCCATTTAAATAAATAAAAACATTCACCAAACCATAATTGTATTAAGATAACTTTATAAAGAATTCAAAATTAACAAAGCGTTTGTAGTAAAGTACCTTTGGAGGCAACAGTGTAACATGTTTGACAAAGTGAGAGAGATGTCAACACACACTTATCAAAGCTTTGGTAACTCACTGACCACACCCTCAGAGAGTTATGTGGCATTTGATGGCTACCTGGATTTCACTTTGATTATTTGTAATTTCATTCCTCAAACAGAAACACTAAAAAATGACATTTAATTGAAGTACAAACTCTACAAACAAATTATGTAAAGTACCATACATTGCCAAATTAACCTAGTGCATCTGCAACCATCTGTGTTCGTGTCCAGTAAGCAACAACAAAGGATAAAATAACTGCAATTAAAACAGCAAAACTGATGCTTTTTTGTTTATTTCCTTTTCATTGGGCTTTGGAGCTACATCCATCTTCAGCCTATAATTTATTATATATATATATATATAGGCCTATTAAAAAACATCCTCTGAAAAGTGGCTGTTGACTGCTGGACTGTAGTAAAAGGTAAACCACAATATTTTACAATAAATGAACTCCGCACCAGCTGACTGAAACACTAAAACTGCTAAAGGGCTTCTTACAATACATCGATGATAATAATCTAAATATATTATGAATAATTCTGACGGGGTAATTGTGTCTGAATGGCAGTTTATAACATGGTATTGGTACTTTTAAAGGGTTTTTGAATACTTCTTTCACATTTGTCCACTTTTATGTTATGCATTAAAAAAGCAACCTTTACATGTGCTACAATCTGCTTGAAATAAAACATATATTATATTGAGATATTGTCAAGATACAATCACTGTGATAGAGGACCTTATTTAATAATCATCCAGTAACTACTCGCTATAGTAACTCATCAGTAAGGCTTTGACTTAACTTCCACTGGGTTTTCCTCCAGAAAATCAATTATGCAGAGGTGACGCTTTCACTAGAACCATCTGATCTGAGGAAGTGATGATCTACTGATGTTAAAATATGTCAAGTTGGTAAATATCAGACTTGGCTCTAACTTTAACAGAGTATCTGACCAGCAGCGCTGCTTAACTGTAGCTGACTGAGACATGTGCCTCCATCATTTCATGACTGGAAATGTTCTGTTCCTGACTTTGTGCCTTGATTTTTTTAACAAACTGTATGATAGAAGTCCGATTGAGCTGCACCACAAATGAATCAAGACCAACCTCTGTCTGAATTTTCCTGATCATCCCCCTCTGCCCCCTCTTTATTATAGATGTGTATATAATATAATAATAAACTTTATTTGTAGAGCACTTAACAATGTACATCACACAAGTCCTTCACAGAGAGAAAAAACACGAGATCAATAAAAGACATAAACTCATAGCGATCAATACAAAAATAAAATATAACAAAATGTGCAGATAAAAGCTTAAGCAGGAAATTAAAATAATAAAAAGGGCTGTCAACTCAGATAAACTTTCCGGAAGAGATGTTTTCAGACAGGACACTGACTCCGACAGCCTGATTTCCTCAGACAGGTCATTCCAGATCTCGTCTCTAATACCGTCTTCGTGCAGTAAAGACTCCATCTCTCGCAAACTTCACCAGCAGCAACAACAGCACTGAACATACAGAGCACAGAGATACAGAGAGAAGTCGCCATGATCATTACTGGACTCATTAAAAAAAAAAAAACATCAGATGTTTACTTATTGTTAAGACCAAAACGAACAATTGTCTAATTAACACGTATTGTCTGTTGTATCATTTCGTCTTCCTCTTTGCTAAAAGCTGAAATCTAAAAACTCTTAAAACATATTAGTGAGCAACACTGTTGTACTGGGTGACAAGTTCCTTCATCGCCAATGATGCACACACTGGTTTATTTGAACGCAGTGTCCTACAGACCACGTTGACAGCACTTTAGTTGCACAGTCTCAGAATTTTCCTTAGGTCCTCCTGAACATGGGTTCCAACCATTGTTGTGATGCCAAGCTTCAAGACTTCTTCTTAGCTTCCAAGCTATAATTTATTAACATCTGCAGTCCCTGGAATTATGATGGGCATCTTTTCATTATGAATTAAAATCAAACATCAGACTTACTGATCAGTAACACGATGCATTCCAGTATTCTCAGGATTGTCGGCACATCGATGTGTCCTGCCACAGGCCCTTGGCAGGACACCTCTTCCCCAGTGCAGTCACACACTGTGGCCTGGACGGTGCTGTTCTGGTCCAGGCCCATATTATCTGAAACCCTCAGAACCACAGTGTACTCTCCACTGGCCAGCTCGGTGGCTAAACTCAGAATGATGCTATGATCTGCAACAAAGAGGGAAAAAAATCTCCATTGTTTGAGCAACTCGTTCTCGCTCCCAAGTCGTCACATATGGATGCATGGTCAAGAACTATAGTCATCAGTTTGTAACGCACAGGGGATCCCTTTACACTTATCGTTCAGCGTAGTGGGGGAAGCCCTGTGGTGTTGGTTTTTGATAGTAAAGGTAGGTATATGATATTTAACAGAAAAGACTGAGTAAGGAGGTGGTTGGCGTGGATGGAGGGCCAGTACCTCAACTCTGAACCAGGAGACTGGGGTGCGTGTCCCGTGGGAAACAAAAAGTCAACATTAAATATTTTTATTGAAGTTAGGCAAGTTACGTAAGTGACGTTAGTTAACTTACATGTTACATGGGCCTTGACCAAGCTATTGAGTGTTGGTTTGAGAGTCATTGTGTCTAATTTCAACAATATTCTCATGGAGAAGCTGTTTGGAGAAAAACTAATTGTAACTTGCATCATTATTACGTCCTATTATTAATTTCCATTAATGTCTATACCATTGCCAACTTTGCTGCTGTTTTGCTTTTCTGTGTGGATGTTATATTGGGCTGCTTCTCCTATCCCCCCATTTAAAGCACAAAATAACATACTTGACTCGTTCATCCCAGCAGTCCAGATGTTCTCCGAGAGGCCCTGTAAAGAGACGCTGTATGGAGCACCAAAGCCCGGGCCGTCTTTATCTGTTACTAACAGCAGCTGAGGAGCCGAGTCCTTGTTACACACCTGAGAAAACAACGTCTGATTTAGGATTTTGTTTATGCTCTTCACATTACTGCACACCGTGGCCTTTGTTTACTTTTACCTCTGAAGTTAGTATTTAAAATTATTGATGTGACTTGATTTTGTAACATTTTGAATATTAGCATTTTTCATTTCCACCCATCACATGATACAAGTTCTCTACCCAAAATATGTCAACCTTAAATTGGGAGTGTGTTTGGGAGAAAAGATGCACCTTGATCCACGTTCCTCAATGAAGGGTGCATTGTCATTGACATCTTCAAGGTGGATCACTAGAGTACCAGTTCCTGTGGCTGGGACTTCATCTGGTGAGATAACAGACATACACACACAGCAAGATAAATCCATATTCAGATAACTATTTTTGGTCCTAAAGCTGTGATGAAAACCAGATAAGCGTGTACAAGTGTAAGTCTTGTCTCCCACCTACCATCGTCATATGCACCAATGAGTGCTGTGTATTTGTCATCCTTGACAAAGTGGGACTCTCTGTCCATGGCGCTTTTCACAGTAATCAGACCCGTATCTTTGTCCACCTTCAGCCAGCCTGCAGGGTCTTTAATCATTCTGTACCTGGACATCAGCAAGATAATCACAGAAAAACATAAATGCTATGCAAATGAGCTGATTGCCAATCAGTAGCCAAGAGCAGCTTTTAGGCCACAGCTAGTCTGGTGAATCACAAGCATTCTCTAGCATTTATTTCACAAATTAAAACACCCAGTAACACATTTCACTTGTCTTTATCCGCTCTGTGTGTGGAGGAGCTGCCTGAGTCTCCGACACAGAGAGCAGACGAGAGGACTCATTCTTATGTAGACAAACACACATTGAACAAAATGGGTGATATTGAGGTCGGCAAAAATGATCAAGCTCATGTGCGTATATTTTGTATGATAAATTGAATGGGGGGAACATGCAAACTCCACACAAAAAGGCCGGGGCAACCGGGGTTTGAACCCACAACCTTCTTTCCGCCCCATAAAAGGGCTACCTGTGATTAAAAAACTTCAGTCCCCTGTCAGTTGGTGATTTTGTTTTCCACTGACCGCTGTTACGTCATTTTGTTCTCAATGAATTACACAATGAACAGAAAAGATTTTGAGCTTTGAACTATTTTGTTCATCAAGATCTGATGTCTGATTCACGTGTTCCCTTATTTTTTCTGAGCAGTGTAGTAAGATGGTACATCAGGGTTTGATCTTACATGACTTTCTGTCTGCGTGCAGTGTCTGGGTCAGAAGCGGCGTACTGCACCACCTCACTGTCGACTGCAAGGTCCTCCGGTTTTGACACATGCTTCTCTGTTGG
>NC_060157.1:3496084-3497286 GCF_021292245.1 Micropterus dolomieu
AATTATTGTCTTTACACTTGTTAAAGCACTTTGTAACTTGTTTTTGAAAAGTGGTACAAGATTATTATTATTATTATAATTGAATGCAGATTACATTTCATTCACAGTCAGCATGAGCAGCCACCCTGGAGCTAACAGCACACCAGAGCACACATGAAAGCTTTTACACCGACCTGAACCAAATCAGACAGGAGTTTGTCTGAAACAGATCATTCCAACATTTAGATGTGAAAGCC
The DNA here is from genome assembly GCF_021292245.1 of Micropterus dolomieu. Lineage (NCBI taxonomy): Eukaryota > Metazoa > Chordata > Actinopteri > Centrarchiformes > Centrarchidae > Micropterus > Micropterus dolomieu. The sequence goes on from NC_060157.1 coordinate 3,496,321, forward strand.
CGCTGAGACAGGTGATTTATATTTTAAAGCCTTACCTCTCTGTCCAGCCCAGTGGCTTCGACTCTGATGACTCCAGTAATTGCGTTGATTGCAAACAGGTTGATGGGAACTGCTGGCTCCTGGCTCATAATCCTGTAGCGGATATCTGTGTTGTAAGTGTTTGGGTCATCAAGATCTTCGGCCACAACAGTAATCACCTCAAAACCTTGATAGAGAGAAGTTAGAGGCCAATATTAGGTACAGGCTTCTTAAAGTATTCAGAGCACTTTATTAAACCTGCAGTGCAGAACCTTTGTCTTCCCTTCTGACAGTGAGAGTATTTATAGAACACCGTGGACACATGCTTAAAGACAAATGACAACAGCAACGCAAAATGAACCGCAGGTTGACTTGGTGCTGCGAGGAGCTGAAATGCCTCCTAGATATTTGGTCAAAACAACACATCTCACAAATGTTGGGTAACCACACTGGTCAACACTGAATTCTACAAAATGGTTAGTGATAAAATGAAAGAGAGCGGTTGTGAACGCTCCGTTGAGCAGTGCCGTGTGAAGGCAAAAAACTCAGACAGCAGTACATTATACAATACGTTAACCACAACAACATACTGCAACAAATAGGCAAAATAAAGGCCTTGCCTGGCCTCGCACTTACCTGCCACCCCATGCCACATTGGAGGAACCTTACCCAGCATAAGCCTATCTAACCATATCTTGTGTTTAAAAAATCCTCCTGAGCTGTGTTGTCTGCATCTGGGAGAGACAAAATCCCTGACCTGCACATTTTCCATTTTAAAATTCTTACTTTATACTTTTCCAGACTTAAATTTCCAGACTTCTCTATCTGAGACATCTGAGTCCAAATTGATGTTTTATGTAAATTACAATACACTTACAATAAACTTACAATAAGGACATTTAACAGAAGAAAAAGAGTATAGAACAAGTTTCAAGCACTCATGACTGC
>NC_060157.1:3497386-3503456 GCF_021292245.1 Micropterus dolomieu
CACACATGAAAGCTTTTACACCGACCTGAACCAAATCAGACAGGAGTTTGTCTGAAACAGATCATTCCAACATTTAGATGTGAAAGCCCGCTGAGACAGGTGATTTATATTTTAAAGCCTTACCTCTCTGTCCAGCCCAGTGGCTTCGACTCTGATGACTCCAGTAATTGCGTTGATTGCAAACAGGTTGATGGGAACTGCTGGCTCCTGGCTCATAATCCTGTAGCGGATATCTGTGTTGTAAGTGTTTGGGTCATCAAGATCTTCGGCCACAACAGTAATCACCTCAAAACCTTGATAGAGAGAAGTTAGAGGCCAATATTAGGTACAGGCTTCTTAAAGTATTCAGAGCACTTTATTAAACCTGCAGTGCAGAACCTTTGTCTTCCCTTCTGACAGTGAGAGTATTTATAGAACACCGTGGACACATGCTTAAAGACAAATGACAACAGCAACGCAAAATGAACCGCAGGTTGACTTGGTGCTGCGAGGAGCTGAAATGCCTCCTAGATATTTGGTCAAAACAACACATCTCACAAATGTTGGGTAACCACACTGGTCAACACTGAATTCTACAAAATGGTTAGTGATAAAATGAAAGAGAGCGGTTGTGAACGCTCCGTTGAGCAGTGCCGTGTGAAGGCAAAAAACTCAGACAGCAGTACATTATACAATACGTTAACCACAACAACATACTGCAACAAATAGGCAAAATAAAGGCCTTGCCTGGCCTCGCACTTACCTGCCACCCCATGCCACATTGGAGGAACCTTACCCAGCATAAGCCTATCTAACCATATCTTGTGTTTAAAAAATCCTCCTGAGCTGTGTTGTCTGCATCTGGGAGAGACAAAATCCCTGACCTGCACATTTTCCATTTTAAAATTCTTACTTTATACTTTTCCAGACTTAAATTTCCAGACTTCTCTATCTGAGACATCTGAGTCCAAATTGATGTTTTATGTAAATTACAATACACTTACAATAAACTTACAATAAGGACATTTAACAGAAGAAAAAGAGTATAGAACAAGTTTCAAGCACTCATGACTGCTGGGTTAGCCTTTACAGGTAGACTGCAAAGATTTTTTAAAGAGCCAGGAAGTACAAACATACAAGGGCCTAAGAGGGTTTGTTTGAGGGTGAAGGAGTGAAGGAGGGAGGCCATACAGAGTCCAGATGAACTCTGAACAAGTGAGTCTATCAGTGCTTAAACTAGGGCATAAGGTCTGACTGACGCTGGAGGTAGGTGGGGGAAGTTATATTGTCTTAAATCTGATGTGAGCTACTTCAGGGAGCCAGTGGAGGTCATGGGAGAGGGGGTTCACATGGGAGAACTTTGATAGATTGAACACAAGGACATTCTGAGTTTTATAATTTAGAAAACAGAAGTATTTTGCCCCCTATGGAGGACTAAATCACCTCAAAAAATAAACAGTAGTGTCAAGCAATGACAACTAAGCAATGAAGCACTGTTGCAGACAAAAACCAAAAAGGTAGGTTGAGAAAACTAGATAAGATAAGATAAGAGTACTGAGGTTGTGTCAAAAGTTATTTTTGATTCTATCATTTGACACACTCTATAGTTCTCTACACAGAATTCCCAAATTAGTGAATAAGGGACAATTTCTACAAAATGAACAAATTGAGAGGGCTTTGGCTTTATCAGCGTGCTTCATCTTCTTCCCTACTCCTCTGGACAGCATTGGCAGACCAATATAGTTTCACTGGGAAACTTTGTTCAGCCTCTCAGCATTTACACTTTATTTCCAGGTAAAGCAACAGCGAACAGTAAACACCAGATGTCATTCTGTACCACGTTGCTCGCTATCGTTTCGATAGTCTGTGTTAACATTAACAACTTGCCTCCCCCACACGCAGCTCACCTGCTGCAGTCAAATGGAATTGGGGGTGAAAACATTTAACATGTGAGTTGTGTTTTGGGCAACTTTGTAAAATTTCTGAGCACACAAAATATTTTAACAGAAATGTCCCATTGAGACATAGAGTCCTGTTTATCACAAAATAAAACAAACAATTTTTTGTTGAAATAAAATACAATGAGACAGCCTGAAGACGGCCAACCAAAATATCTGACATGTCAGAAATTCATCACGAATCAGCAAAGAAAATCAGCCACAAGGTGTTGGATTTTTACTTTATCTAAGTTTAGGAAAAAAACATTAGAAGCTCTGCCCTGCTTTTTTTCTCTTGTAAAAGTGAAAAACACAATTGAACACTAACAGACATCTTTTTCAGGCTGAAATGAGATCTACTAATTATACCTTTTGGTGCGGACTCAGCAACTTCTCCCAGGTAAGTGGTTTGAGTGAAAATAGGATTGTTGTCGTTCTGGTCGATTACATTCACTAAAATATCCATCACCTCAGCCGGTCCTGAACCATCTGCCACAGCACGCGCTTGAAACTGCACAGAGACAAACACATTTTTATTAAAATACTGCAAATGAAAGAATAATGTAGATGCTTTCATACATCCCTAGAGAATGCACGCAGGTGACATGATGAACATTCCTGCCACTGGTTTCACACTGAATCACTAGTCGTGTTTCCATCATCGTTTATTTATGCCCATTGTGAAGTCGGCCTATCGCATTAGAAAAGGTTGATGGAAATGGCAAAATATGAAATTTAATTAATTTCGCAGGTTTTTACATTTGCGTGAGCCTTTTTTATAAAAGAGTTCATGCGTTAAATGCAAAATGAATAGGCTACACCTTTGCAGAATTAGTTCTGATATAACAAACATTTCCCAGTGAGCACCAAGCCAAATTTCACCGTTGAATTGTGGTGGTTGAAACCTTGATGATTTTTGGTCTGAACGTCTTATGACTTCCTAGTGAGCATTTTTTAGGTGAAAAAACATTTAAAAGACGTAAGAACACAATGTGTGTATAACTACTAATGCTCAAATGTATCAAAGTTTCAAATGACGATTGATTACGCAGTTTCCCTAATATTATAGATTCTGTCATGAGGTCCTACCAGAGCGCCACAGACTCAAATTCACAGCGGAATGGCAGACCAGCGAAAAAGGCGGCTGAGAGATGCAGAGGGGGCGGCTTTATCCCAAAAAATGATATGTTTGATACTGTGTATGTCTGTTTTCTTTATTTTATTTTCCCTGAAACAATTTTTCAATTGCAGCTTATTCAGTCTTTTTTTTTTTTTTGGCAACATTTCAAGTTTGCTTCTGGAGGAGCAAAGTACCAGCAGTGTGAATGTTTAGTATTATAATATAGTAATACGAGAATACATTCTGGGTGAGATATGGTTTTAAAGATTAGCTGAAAAGTTGACAAAAGGAACACCTCTGATTGTTTTGATTACATTTGTTTGGAAACTTTTGAAACTCTTCCACGTTGTGATTCTTAATGGAGTCAGCAGAAACATAGAAAAGCCCTGTTGTAAAATGTTCTGTAATAAATACCACATTACTTGATTTTACCGTCACAGTTTTAATTGTTGACAGCTTGTTGATTACGATCTATGGTAGGTTCTGGGTTATATTCAGTTGAATCACTGTAAAGTACTCCTCTATACATGGCAATGGGATGGACAAATGAACATACATGATGTAGTGTACTCGTACATACAGATGTCTCAGTCAAGTTTTTTTGGCCCTGAGCCAAGTCCTCTAGTACTGGGTATCTGAGAGTCCAATCTAATACTTAATATTACTTAATACTTACTGAAATGTTGAGTATATATGTATTAGGTTAATATAATATGTCAGAATAAAATTAATTTTCACATAGACACAATTATTTTCACTCAAATATGGAGTGAAATATTCGGAGTGCAGACCCTCAGCTATCGTTAAGGAGAGCAGTGTTGACATACAGTCAAGAAAGGAATTTTAATCAGCTTTTTCTTTTTGCAAGTGAAAGTAAACCGACCGCTACCTCAGTGTACTTTACAATTTACTTTTACATTTATGTCAACATAAAATGGTGGGTAACAGAATACAAAGTGTGTTCAAATGTTTCCCTTAACTCCCTGTTTGAACCTAAAAAGGTGACAAAGAGTGCATGTATAAAACCAACATCAGAGGATACTTACTCTGTACTTGTCTTGTTTTTCTCTGTCCAGTGCTTGTGTGATATACAGATTGCCATTGTCTCTGTCCATGGTGAAAAGGCCAACAGGAGGTTCATCAACTCCCGGACCAGAGATGCTGTAATAGATCCTCTTCACTTTATCCGCAGAAGAGCGGATCTGAACAAAACACACCAGGTCTGAGTTATTCTCCTGTCACTGACTACATAGTTACAATACTAATAGTAATTTCTGACATACAGAAACCGAGTGGCCTGGTTACAGCGTTCTACATGTTTAGTTCCTCTTACTTGAGATATTTTCAAGGGATAGGGTCCTCTGTGATTCTCACTAACACTGATGTCAGGAACAACCCACTCTCTCTTCTTCCTCCTCAGTCCTTCACCAGACTTGGGGAAATACAGAACAGGCACCAGTGTCTCAGGTGCACTCTGGAAGAACATTTACATTTATAGTCAGTTTAAATCTAAGCAAAGAAGAAAAAGAAGAAAAATGAATTTTGTCTTCAACATTTTTAACCAGTTTTTCAAACCATTAGTTAATTATTTTCTTGAACAACACGGAGCTCTATGGGACCAGAGAATGCACACAGATGATGAATTAAGAGCCTCCTGGCATCAATGAAATTGGTGCTAAAATGTTTCATATTTTCATATAGTAAACAATTCACCGAGTACTCCAGTAAGTTACATTACACGAAAAATGAAAAATGTAATACTAAAAAAAATGCAGCCAGTCTTGCACATTTGTAAACAGCTAACTCTGTAAACTGCACAAGATTTTTTAATGTTTCAAGCCTTTAATAAACAACAAAGTATGTAGGACTAGCAAAGCATATTTTACACAGAATGTATTGTTGTAGAAGAGTTTAATTTATCCTACAAATGGGGCTGGAAACTTCCTTCAGTAGTGTCTCTAATCCTACCTCTGAGTCCACTTCAGTCAGGTGGTGCTGGTGCAATACCCTGACAGAAAGAGTCATTTTGTGACCTTGCGAGTCCCAGGAGTGGATGAAGAAGTCCTGGTGTCCTTCATGAAGAACAACCTGTCTCTTTACCTGGAGGGAGAAAACACTCATCAGCAAAGGCTGACGTACTAGCAACACTTTTAGATTTAATAAAGATTTCTACGTGACAAAATCAAAACTTAGACTTGGCTGGGCTCAGGTCAGTGTGTGGTGTATGTAAAGAAAAAGGCAAGAAAACATTTAGAGGTTTCTCTCCACAGAGCTACAGATGCCACATCTTAAATGAAAGTCGCATTTGCTCTACTCAGTTTATTGCAGAGAATTTATATTTCAATTGGGTTTGTTTCCCAATTAGAAAACTCCTCCTATTACTTTTTAATATCCAACCAGAGTTACACGAATCCCCTAAACACTGTAGCTCCTATATGGCTAAAAGGATGTGTGAGGATGTTGGAGAGCTGAGCTTTAGAATTGGCAAGTTTTCAATCAAGTCTGTTAAACTCTACTGACCATCAGTGTGCCGTCTGTCTGTACCACGAAACGTCTGTCATCACTGCTGAAACCAAATCTTGTGCGGTCTGTGCAGTCAGTGAAGCCCACTGGAAGTGGACAGAAGAAACAGGCATCCGTTACAAATGCAGTACACACACTGCCACACATTGCCTAACACTGATTAAACGTGGTACCCTGGAGTCGGCACAGCAGGCTAGATAGAGTGGGACTTCCTACAATACTTTTACTTAATTTTCAATGCAGGACTTTTACTTGTACCAGAGTATTTTTACAGTGTGGTCTTCCTAGTAAAGTAGAACTAGTAAAGAATCTGCATTTGCTCTGCTGAGAAGGTGATTGGCTGCAATCTTCAAGCCCTTCAGGACGCTAGATCTTAGTGCTGCATTTGATACCATTGACCATCAGATCCTATTGCAGAGACTGGAATATTTCATTGGCATTAAAGGAACCGCTCTAAGCTGGTTTAAGTCCTATTTATCAGATCGATTTCAGTTTGTACATGTTAACGATG
>NC_060157.1:3503556-3505553 GCF_021292245.1 Micropterus dolomieu
GCCTACTGTTTAATAGCGATGTGAACAGAATGTCGCCGTGAAACTAATCTTGGCTTTCACTCAGCAGCTACCAGCTGTTATTTATTGAGATGCACAGAGAGAGAAAATATGGTGGATGAAACAGTCCTGTTGGGCTTTACGCATGACGCACAGCTTCCTCTGTATGCTGGTTTACCTGCTTTAACAACGAGCTGCTCCCGTGTTACTGCCACAATCATTCTTTGCGTTGGAAAGTATATTTAGATGCTTTAGGAATAATCAGATTGTTTTGGCTGCCTGTGCTACTGCAGAGCAAGTGCTTTGGTTGGCTACATGTCTATAATAAAATCAAACGGCTCATCTCATTCCGGTGTTTCTTTTTCTTTTAAAGGATGTTTTATTTGGTGTTTTTGATCTCAGGAGGGATCAGAAAGGACGATATTTCAGAACAAATCTTATATTCTTCCTTGCTAAATATAATATCCAAAACTGTAAATTTACTGGTTCTAAACTATTCTTCCCTGACTTGAAGAATGATCTCGATGCATATATGGACTCCATAACATATTGTTTAAAAAGACTGTAAAGCTCAAAAGGACTGTACAACGATATGCAACACTTAACCTCGTGGAAGTGACTGAAACTCTAAAACAGAAGTTGGTGCTTTAATCCGGACTTTATTGAAAATTAATCTGTAAATTGTTCTAAAATCAGAATCAGAAAGAGCTTTATTTCCAGGTAGTGTTTTTCACATACGGAATTTGCTTTGGTGATAAGGTGCTACACATAGACAAACTGACAGGTGACATAAATAAATGTTATACACTACAATATATAAATGCGGGATTAACAAATGCAAGTTATATAAGAACATTAAGAGAATAGAGAAAAATAATACAACTATTTGCAGAGAAAGAACATTGTGGCAGATATTTACATGTCCATTAATCCGGTTCGTGCTGTGCAGACAAAATGTTGTTTGTGTTAAATCTTTAGCATGCTGTCAGAAAATCAATAGATTTTCACGCAAACATACAGATTAGTTTTATACAGAGGAGGAAGCCCCGCAATAAAGCAGGGCATCAAAAAATTGAGTATAACTCTTAGTGATCCTCTCCACGGAAATCTTTAGTAAAAGGCGAAAGATTTATACGATCTGAAGAGAAATCAGAGTGATCTGCTTTGATCTAGCGCGAGCAGACCATCACTTCCGCGGGGACATGAAACTCACCTCTGGTGTAAAGTTGATGCCACTAAATAAAAACACTCAGCGGACTCGTGTTGTGGACAAACATATCTGTGCTGATACATTTAGTCTAAACTTTGCACTTGTTAACTGTAGTTAAATCGAAACGCAACGCTTCTCCTGCGCTCACTTTGTGACGCAATGCATGCTGGGAGTTGAGGGCGTCATTCTCGTTTAAAATGTTTTTTTCCCCCCCCTCCCTCAGTGTTATTCATTTACTTTTCTGTTTTAATCCACTTAGCTCACAAGACATGTCGATGCACAATATTTGGTTCATGAAAACAAGACGGGAAGATATTTTTAACGCTAATTTGCAGAAACATTCAATGTTGAAATATATGAGAGGGTGTTTCAGCGCCCCATATCAGAAGAGTATGAACATTAAACACTTAAAGGTTCAGTATGTAATATTTCTGAAGATTTATTGACAGATATTCAATAAAAGATCCATAACTATGTTTTCAGTGGTGTGTAAAGACCTTACACCATAAACTGTTGTGTTTTTATGACCTTAGAATGAGACATTTATATCTACATAACCGCGGGTCCCCCCTTCCATGTTTCTACAGCAGCTGAAAACGGACACACAGCACCACAGAGCGCGTTTCGTCACTGTTCAGGCAGTGCAGACACTCATCACTATGTTGGATATGTACATTAGAAGAAGAAGAAGAAGAAGAAGAAGAAGAAGAAGAAGAAGAATATCCTGCAGGTGTCGGTAAATAAGTTTTGCATCGGTGAAATATTTGCAACCATTAGATGGTGGATGAGA
>NC_060157.1:3505573-3515453 GCF_021292245.1 Micropterus dolomieu
AAAAATGTTGTTTGTGTCCTTGTATGTTGCATGATGTTTGTGCCAACGTTGTTACTAAAGTTCACCACAAAATGTTTTACTGACAGTCGGAAAACCCCCTTTGACCCCTGACTGAAATTATTTATCTTTGTGTTGCAAAGAAGAACCAGACACTTAAAATAATAGCGAGTGGTCGTATTTTATATATCGACTCGATTGTTAAATACTCAACATACTGTCAGAGAACCAACATTTTTGCGCGCACATTTATTTTATACAGAGGAGGAAGCCCCGCCTTTCAGCAGGGCATCAAAAAATTGAGTATAACTCTTATTGATCCTCTCCACGGAAATCTTTAGTAAAAGGCGAAAGATTTATACGATCTGAAGAGAAATCAGAGTGATCTGCTTTGATCCAGCGCGAGCAGACCATCACTTCCGCGGGGACATGAAACTCACCTCTGGTGTAAAGTTGATGCCACTAAATAAAGACACACAGCGGACTCGTGTCGTGGACAAACATATCTGTGCTGATACATTTAGTCTAAACTTTGCACTTGTTAACTGTAGTTAAATCGAAACGCAACGCTTCTCCTGCGCTCACGTTGTGACGCAAGGCATGCTGGGAGTTGAGGGCGTCATTCTCATTTAAAATGTTTTTTTTCCCCCCCTCCCTCAGTGTTATTCATTTACTTTTCTGTTTTAAACCACTTAGCTCACAAGACATGTCGATGCACAATGTTTGGTTCATGAAAACAAGACGGGAAGATATTTTAACGCTAATTTGCAGAAACATTCAATGTTGAAATATATGAGAGGGTGTTTCAGCGCCCCATATCAAGATTTTGAACATTAAACACTTAAAGGTTCAGTATGTAATATTTCTGAGGATTTATTGACAGATATTCAATAAAAGATCCATAACTATGTTTTCAGTGGTGTGTAAAGACCTTACACCATAAACTGTTGTGTTTTTATGACCTTAGAATGAGACATTTATATCTACATAACCGCGGGTCCCCCCTTCCATGTTTCTACAGCAGCTGAAAACGGACACACAGCACCACAGAGCGCGTTTCGTCACTGTTCAGGCAGTGCAGACACTCATCACTATGTTGGATATGTACATTAGAAGAAGAAGAAGAAGAAGAAGAAGAATATCCTGCAGGTGTCGGTAAATAAGTTTTGCATCGGTGAAATATTTGCAACCATTAGATGGTGGATGAGAAACTAAGGCATAACATGGACTTGCAGTGACATGTTGTTTGGTTAGCTCAGTTTGTAAGGTGCAGGACTCATAACCCAAGGACAATTATTTTTTATCTCTCTCTCTCGCTTCAACATATGGATTCTGCTTTCCACTTTTTCACACACGTAGGTTTGAATTTATTTTCCCTTAATAATAAAAATCTTATCATATAAAAACTGCAGTTTGTGTTTACCTGTGTTATCTTTGTCTAACGTTTCAATTTCTTTGATGATCTGAAACATTTCAGTGTGACAAACATGCAAAAAAATAACAAATCAAGAAGGGGGCAAACACTTTTTCACACCACTGTAAGTGTTCAAAGTGAAGTGTTGATAAAGTATTTTCAAATTGACTCTCTAGACTGTCTTCTTGATACTGTTATAAATAAATTATTATTATTACTTTTATGTAACAGTAATGTTAACAACAGTCATAGCTTTCTATAATTCACAGCAGATGCATGCAGTGGCTGTGTAATTCACTTTAAATTTCCTGCATTTCTAAATAGGCTTAATGTTACTTATTTAATGCTATTTCAAATTAAACATCTAACTGTGTTGCTATTGATGACACATGAGTGAGAAGTTAAGTTCCTTAGTGTTAAATTTAGGTCAATCGCTTCCATGAGGCTTTTACCGTGGAACGGTAAGACCAGTTCCTCCAGAAGTATCAAACGAAGATCAAACGTATCTTCATCACAAGGAACGCAGCTGCGAAACACACATTGTCCTCAGTGTCCCATAACTCTGGGGTGCATCCATCCATCCATCATCAAACGCCTATCCTGCGTACAGGGTCGCGGGGGCCTGGAGCCAATCCCAGCCGACATCGGGCGAAAGGCTTGGTACACCCTGGACAGGTCGCCAGTCCATCGCAGGGCACTCTGGGGTGCAGTACATCACATTTGGGATTCCATGTGGCACGTTTGGGTTGGACACAGGTCGGATTCGGTGTGCGTTCCAAACATCTTTAATGTTATTGAGCTCTTCTTGGAAATAAACATAAAATGTAACGGGCAAGAAAAGAAGAAAAGGAAAGGAAACAGCATATCGGATTGACACAATTAATCACTGAATGACAGTCATGAGTTTTAATAGCCTTATATAATGTTTTGCAATCATCCACTTGTTACCGCATTAACAATAATCTTACCTGAATAATTCCCATTACGCACAGCTGAAGAATGACCTTGTCCAGTAATCGTCCGTCCCATAGCTCACCAAGAAGCTGGATCCAATATTCCATACCCTCTTTCTGGAGTTTGCCCCACCAACTCTCAATGCGTTGGTTTGCTGTACTCACTCCAGTGAGGTAGTTTCGCAACACCCATCTATATCCAAGCATCTTCCCCGGGACCCTGTAGTTGTGCAGGATGAAGTCAATGACATGGCTTAAATCTGCATAGCCCCTCCGTCGGCTGAGTCTGCTGTCTTTTAGTATGTGCAGCAAACGATTCCTGCTGATGACAATCCTGTGACTAAGTGCTAGAGCAGTAAGAATGTCATTGTATGACATTAAAAGGTTGAAATAAAACTTGATCAGCTGAGTTCTCTCCATTATATGGTGGCCGCAAGAATCTGAAGTCCTAAAAGACTCATATGAATTTATAGTAAATTATCCTGTTTGCACAAGATTAAAAAATCTCATATTATGCTCTATCCAAAAAAAAAAAAAATAAATCATTACGTCAATACAAAGAGTTTGAGATTTCATTCAGATATGGCTGGGCAATATAATTAATATTATGACATGACACTAGACATTGGCTGTGATTTTGACACATGTTGTCTTTTTCCGGATTTAAATCCTGTATTAGTGTAAGTAATGCAATTTTCTGTACTTTGATAACTGTTAATCAGAAATCTTATGAAAGCTATATTGCCAGTCCATCAGTATTGGGGTATTTTGGTCCAACATTTTGTGAAGTATGACTTCATCCATATGACCCATTTTAGAATATTACAGTAAATTAATGTAATCTGACTCCAAATCTATATCGCTTGTCTACCCACCACTCAAAGCCCTGCAAGGAGCCAAGCATTTATCAGGCGTAGTTACAAGTTCCGTGCTCTTGAGGTGCTGCTGCTGGAACCAGCCACCTTCTGTTTACTAGACTAGACAGCACCTTCTAAGACACAACACCATTGCTATGTAATCCATTTTTTCCCCTGTGTGTGAGGATGTGTGCGGGTCGTTTTAAGGTCAAGTCGGCCACAGACACTACAATGACCTGTTAATGTTGAAAAGAAAGAAGAAATTGTTCGGTATGTTTGTTTTTACACTTTGCACTTGTCATGGATGTCTGTTAATGTTCAGGTTTTGACAATTAAATATCTTAGTGCTGTTGTTCCCCATGCCACACTTCTCTCCCAGCTACATGAAGGTCTGAAACTGTATGATCTCGCTGATCTAATGAGCCAATACCCAAACATCTGCCAACTGCTCTTTGTCCCAGGGATGGAGGTGAAGGTGAGTTAATGTTGGCTTTAGTAGGGATGTACTGATAAGCATTTTTTAAACTGCTAATAGTGATGTCCTTCACTCAAAATATCAGCTAATCAATCATATTTTTACTTTGACTTTTAAATATACATGTGTGGGTTCAATGGACTAAAATAATTAAGACATTTATTTGGGGGGTCCCCAGCAAAAAGGGGAATCATTTATTTTCACTATAATTCCATCCATTAAGTAACATAGTGATTGAATGCATGACTATTTTGGTGATGGACTTCATATACTTTCTGGAATAAAAGCCAACTAAAAGCCAAAATCCTACCAGATGGGCGATCCTGGGAAAAAAATCATATCAAATGGGGGTCAGTGGTCTAATTTGCGTCAGTTTAGGTGTCCTTCACATGAAAAATTTGAGAATCACTGCTCTAGATTAGTATGAGACAGTTGTGTTGTCATGAGTACTTGAGGGAAATAAATAAAACAAATATGTCAGGGAAATGTGCACTAAACATCAACATGGGAGCCTAGGGTTTCAATATTTCGCTCAATTTTCATAATTTAGAGCTAAAGGCAGTCTTAAACTTGAGGGCAGAATTTTAGATTATTAGCATGAGTTCAAAAACATGAATTCTGTAGACTCACCAGAGGGGAGGGGGACACGCCGTATCACCCACCCAGCATCAGCGACATTGATCCGCCCCATAAGCTCCAGCTGCTGCTGGACAGGGAATAATGAGGCATCTCATCTCCAACCTCAACTGACTGTTCTCTTTACCCTTGACCTGCCATTCTAATAACATCTCAATCACCATGTGATCAGTCAAGTCAATACTCACACTCTTTCTCAAACCCACCCCTTGGATAGGAGTCAAGCTGTCATTTGGACTTTGGATTTAACTGGTCTGTACATTTTAAATGCATGGGTTTGTGGTTATGCATGCACAAGTATACAGCAGATGCTTGTTAATTGAGAAGCTCTTGCAGGCCTTCATCTGGGGACTGACACGACACACTTGGGGCAAGTGAAATAAAAATGTTTTTTTTACATTGTATACATTTCAGATTTTGACAGCATGTATGAACCAATATAAAGCATTATTTTATATAAACAGAATTATGTCATTGGTCAAGCGCGAGTCTGGAAAGCACTTAACAGCCAGCCTGCCCTGTCATCAAATAACCCAGCGCTGAATCAAGGGGACTGTAGGTGTAGTTGTCGTAGTTCAAAATGAGTTAGAGAAGTGGTTGTTGTAAACGCTAACGAAACAGAAGAGAGGAGAGGAGGGCGTCTTTAGGGAGACGTGTCATCCAGAACCAGGGGGAGAATCAGGGTTAAGAAGTTTTGGAAGATGACGAGGAAGCTAACCAGAGACCGGACGAGGCTAATGTTAGCAGCGCACCCATACCAGGCTGTAGCTGCAGCAGCAGCGCACAGTGGGTTTATCAGCTGTCTGACCCGGTGTTGTGAGGGGACAACCCATGAAGATGCTCGCCCACTGCTGTGTTGTTCACTCCCAAATGGGGAAGAAGAAGATCATGGTGCCACGCTTGGATTTCACAAATGTTTTGTAGAAGCAGTTTGGGTGCCTGTAGGTGCTTGATGTTATACACCTGTGGCCATGGAAGTGATTGGAACGCCTGAATTCAATGATTCAGAGGGGTGTCCCAATACACCAATACATTTACAAAAAACAGTACATGCATGTTTGCGTGCGTTCACAACAGTGTATTATGCAGTCAGGGCTCAATACAAAACCCAAAGTTCAACCAACAAAGAATGGGTCCTTATCTCAGTTCACATCTCCACAAGAGTCCAGTGCGTTGTGTGTGACGCTGGCATGAGCTGTGATGTTTAGTTAAATAAAATAAGATGATCAAATGCTTGATCAAACCTTCTCCGTCCTTCACTGTTTCTGTAGCGCCACATAAAGAGTTGTTCTAAACGCAATCCTTAATGACTGTATATAATAATGTCCAATATTACTGAACGTTTTAATAATTAATAAACCACGTAATGTATACATAAAAAAAGGGGGAATGCACAGGTGGACCAGGGGTTTCCTGAAGTTGCCCACTTTGCCCAGTACGCAATGTAGTATTGGTACTTTGCTGTCTGTGATCAGGGCTAAATGTTGGCAGGGTCCTCATTAGCTAATTGACTGCCAAGGGATATGTGGCAGTTATACACAGTATACATTCTCATATACATATTAGCAACACATCCACCAATGTGTCCCTGAGGAAGACACTTAATCCCTAGTTGCTCCAGAGGTGTGCGACCTCTGACATACAGAGCAACTGTAAGTCGCTTTCGTTTTCAATACACAAGGAAACCTCAGCATCTAACTTAAGATGAAAATACTATTGCAAAACAGAAGTGAATTAGCTACATGGACATAAATACCAGTTCATCTGTATATTTTCTATTTCTATTTCTAAAAACATTCAAACATTTAGAAATGTATGTCCTGGAGCAATGCTAGCACAGCTGTGCAGTTATATAGCGTTTTATTAAATCCAAATCTAGTATCAGCTCTGCTCATTACTCCTCTTATCAATATGTTACCATTTAACATTTAACTTTCAACATTAAAGTTCTCGATAACCGTCTTCACCAAACCTTGCTCCATAATGTATAAAATGATGACTAAATATGTGTCTGACACCTTGAAATAACAGGTGTAGACTTTTGTGGCCACTTTTGTGGCCAAAATGACGAGAAAAATCATGTTTTTTAAAAATCTAATTAAAATATTAAAGTAACTAAAGAAGACTACCAGCACACACACCTGTCTATCTTTTGGTACCTGACAGTTAATCCAATACTCTGCGCTATGGAAACATTTTGTTAGGTACCAAAAGAAGTATTGAAACTCCTGGAGAAGAGAGGCAGGAAAATCTTGTGATGCATGTTTGAACATCAAATTTGTTAACATGGACGCTTAAAGGAAGCTTCCTCCTCCTGTGTCTCCCAAGCGTAAAACCGCAAGAGTCATTTTGTATCTGCTGTCTGAATCAGTGATGGCTGAACATGTTTGCTTTTAACTTGTCAGTCAGTGTGTGATAATATTGCCTGTTGCAGTATACACACTTGTGGTCTTGAGAACATTAGTTTGAGTTTACAGGCAGTCGGCCAGTCTGTGTTTATTTTACCATGTGTTCTTTTATATATTTTCTTAATGCCTGTCTTATTTTAGTCACAAGGAAATTCCTTGTTGTTCAAAGGTGTTATACGAATAAACACACCGGGTGGACATAACTGACGGTAATTATACTATAAATATTATTACAATATATTTGTACATGGGCCTGTTGTCACAGGAGCAACAGGCAGCAGTGTGCTGATGAGTGCAGCTGATAAGTCATAACCTTTAAACTAACTTCAACTTCAACAAAGGGCTGAACAATTTATTGTAGTATCACAATATGGCCATGTGCAATATTCAAATTGCAGGAGCTGCAATAATAAAAAAAATAAACAACTAAAATGTGTCACAACATAAGATTAAAATGAAGCATTGCGGTTCTACAAAGATGCCAGTGCCTGGAAATCATATTCTCCAGGCGTGAGGGAACATGCTTGTTTGGTACAGACCCATATCCATATTCACCCATATTTGGTACAGACTGATATCACAATACCTGTCAAAATAATCTCTGATATTTTCATACATAAATTATCATTCAGCCCCAGTCCAGACCGTGCTGGGTGGAGATTATAAAACTAACTTCAGCCTGGAGTTTGACTCCTTGAGCTCCTCTGCTTGTGTCGTGAGCTTTTCCTCACAAATCCCTGATGATGACTGATCCAGTTACCTGTTTGATCAGACAGATCCTGACATGTCAAGTCTCGTGGTCAGTTTAGTTACTAGATGACCGTACAGCTGCTATTGCGCCACTGAATGTAGTTTCAGGTGAGAAAGTAACCATTAAACGACTAACTATTACATTTTGGTTATCTGAACACCAGGAACTTTATACTCCTCTCTAGCTCTAACTTGTGTTTCAGTCCTGTGACTCCAAATTGTGGCGTTTTATTCATTCTATCGTTTCTCTTCAAACACCCACTTCTGTAAGACTCATTCTCCGTGAACACACGTCATTTTTACAAATATCCCAGTCAACACACCATTTACACTTACGCCGCAGCTTAAACTCATGATATACACATTCTCACTTCCTGTAATACATACATCCACTAGTTCCCCGCTTCCCCTCTAAGAGTTTGTATCAATGCTGTAGTATAGCCACGCTTGGTTATTTTTTTTTGGGGTGTTCTGCACTGTGCTTAAAAATAAAAAAGTCAGGATAAGCGGAGAAAACTGAAAAAACACCAAAAACTTTCATGGCTTCTGAAAGGAAACTTCCTTCTTTGGTGTGTTCCCACAATTATAACTTTCTGTCCGCTGTCTATGAGGGTTGACTGAACATGTTTGCTTTGTACTTGTCGGTCATGATACTGCCTGATACTATATACACAGTTGCGGTCACATTAGTTTGAGTTTACGTTCCCTCAGGCAGTAGGCTATGTCTGTTTATTTTGCCTTGTTTGTTTTATATGTTTTCATAATGCCTGTCTGTCTTAGGTAAGACAATTCTAGCACAGATGGTGCTTGGTAAAATGTGTCTGTCTAGAGATTATAAAACTAACTTCCGCTTGGTGTTTGACTTCTCGATCTCCTCGGCTTGTGCTGAGACCTTGTCGTTATAATTCCCTTCCTTAATATGTCTGACAAAGATATTTTTCTTTACGTTTCCCAACATGCTGCTGAGTGAAGTCAGCATATGGTTTTGGAGGCTGATCAAGTCATTGTCACCTGTTGGATTAGACAGATCCTGGCACGTCACATCCTGTGGTCAGTTTAGTCACTAGTAAAAAGTAACCAGTAACATTTTTGAATATGTGGTCATTGCATCAAAATGATTCCTTCTGATTTCAGCAACGTCCATAGTCAAAATGGAGAGAACAGTGTTGTCTCTGCGTGCCCTTTGGTAATTTACTGGTGGCTGTGATGTTTCCATAATTTTGAAAAACTGGGATTTTCCAATGAAAAAGCACCTGCAGTAACATTACTTCTATTTTGAGCCAGAAGAACTTCCGAACATTATTCCCTATAGTGATAAATTATTTCCCAGAGGGCATTAATAAAAGTAATTATCTGTGTTTCTGCTGTATGTAATAATGATGGAAATAGATCAACACATTAAAATATTGTTAACCATCACGATAACAAAAAAGTATGTATTTTGTTTTGTATCACATACAGATAAAATATTTATATTAGTATTAAATTTGACACGCAACAGGTGTAGCTGTGTCTCCAGTTAACTGTAACAGGTAACACCTTTGTTTTTGTTCCCGTATCAGTTGCTTAAAATGACCAGAATGTTTTTTTTTTAACATTGTTTAACGAACTGATTGACATTTACTCAAGGCTGTGGCAATAGCTAAAACAATTCATAACAAAAATTAGACCGTGTCCTGTTATCAGGGGATGACACGTAAGTTAAGGAACCAAAGTACCCAGAAAAGATATATAAGGACTGAGTTCCCTTTTCCAAGACATCCTGCTACCTGTTACCTGCTACTGCTACTTCATCTGATCATCACTACAAGGTAAGATTTTAATTCATGACTTTCACCACAGCACCAGCTTTACAGAAAAGACTATATATTAACAGCCAGCTAACTAACTATATAAAAGAGATTATATTTAATGTTTGACTTACTTTTCAGTGATAAATGTAGAAATAAGACTTTTTCTCCCACATATTTTTATATTACAAAAGTGTAAACTCCTGGCAACAGTGAATTAATTTGTCTAATGTCTTTACACAGATGGCATCAGTTCTTCATTTCATTGGGCTCCTCTGTTTGACCAGTGGGCTGTGGATTGGAGCAAATGTAAGTAGAGTTTTTACATTTGTTTAATTATTACAGCTATATTAAACCTATAGGGTGTTTTAATGAAACCAAGGCAAAATCCTAATTTAGTCTATTAAATATTCATTTTATTGAAGCGTATGTGATCAAATTGCACCGTTCCAACAAGCATGTGTGGTGATAATATTTAGGGAGGCGAATGAGCCATACTACCAGCCAATCAGTGTGTATTAGGAAAATGATTTAAGAAAATGTCACCAATGTGCTTCGTAGACATTAAGGCTGTCATTCCTTCAAAAAGTCAAGTTTGAG
>NC_060157.1:3515553-3525696 GCF_021292245.1 Micropterus dolomieu
TTGAGAGATATGATAAATTATGGGAAAATTTACAAAAGGCAGGGGAGTTGCCAGGGGGAGAATAGAGAAAATTGTTGTCTCAGTATTTAGGAAAAGCCGAGGTGAAGGCCAAGGAGGATTCAGACACACATACCAAAACTGAGACAACATTGTTAGTAAGGAGGAAAGGGAAGAAGAGACAGGAGGAGTTGGAAGCTCGCAGAATAGATTTACATAACATGACCATAGCTGCATTGGCAGGGGAAGTGAAGTGAATAAAGGCAGGCAGGCAATAGAGAAGCAGGCAGAGGGGAGCCAGTCAGGCCCACACCACCTCTTTATCCTGATTTAACACAAACTATAGTTTCACCACCACCGTATCCATCTAATCAAATGCCAATGCTAAGGGTACAAGATGGACTCTTGAAGGTAGAGGATCTTGGAAAGAGGGAACATGCCCAGAAGGCACAGCTGAAGCAGGAAGTGAGGGATGGATTGAGAAGAATTGAGGAACAAATAGAGGAAGCTAGGGGTCTTATTCAGAAGGCGCGAGAAGCCAGTTTGTTGATTGGGAGTAGTGCAATAGGAGGAATGTAAATGCTCCGTACTTGTATAGCGCCTTTCTAGTCTTTTCGACCAGTCATACACATTCACCAGTCATACACATTCATACACTGAGCCTAACGGAAACTAACATTCACACTCACTCATACACTGGCGAAATAGCCGCCAGGGGCAAATCGGGGTTCAGTATCTTGCCCAAGGACACTTCGACACGCAACCAGGGGGATTGAACCGCCGACCTTCCGATTAACGGCCAACCCGCTCTACCCCCTGAGCCACAGCCGCCCCTTAGAACAGGAAGCCCAGACAGCAGTAAACCCCCACCAACATTCCTCCTCAGGGAAACGCAGGAGCAGATATAGAGTATAGTGACCTTAGAGCCCTATCGGGGGAAGGTACAGGGTTTGAACAGAGAAGGCAAAGAGAGGAGGAGGAGACATTTAGAAGGGTGAGATAGACACCCCCAGAGAGAGAGAGTGAGAGAGGAGATGAGGATGAAGCAGATGATGAGTGGAGAGAAGGATCAGACATAGAAGAGGAAGTTAAAATAAAAGGGACGTTACAAAGGAGGAGGAAGAATACAGGTGGGCATAGATTGAGTAAAGCAGCATATAATCTGCGTAGTACGAAGAAACAAGGAGCAGATAGATGAGGAAGAAGTTAGAATGAGGGATTTTCTAGCGGAACAGGAGTACACACCAGTGAGGAGGAACACAACTACACAACAGTTTCCTCAGATCACATCCAAATATAGTTGTACAGTTGTTTAACACATACTGCAAAAACATACTTGCTAAATACCTGACAAATAATATTTATCTCACAATGCAGTAAGTAGTCAACCCAGCTCTGACTCCACCTCGTTTATGGATCAGATGTTTAGTCCCACTGCAATGTGAATCATGTTATCAAAAGGCACACAGAGTAGTAAAATTGCGTAACTCTACTAGACAACATCTTTTTTACCTTAGCGTTAACCACTGCCTTCTCTGTGGTGAACCTTTAGCACGACAGGCTATTCAGCTGACGAGGTCTGGACAACAGGTGACTTAAAATGTTCACAAGTTAAAAACATTGTCAGCCTTGACACATAACTCCTACAAAACACACCTGCTCTCTAGCCACACTGGACCACAATGAGTGCTGTCTATAAATCAACTCCTAAAGTGGCACAGGTGTGTGCCTTCTTCTAGAGAGACAGGGGGGTGGAGCTTCACTGAGAGGCTATAGCCGACCATAGCCTTACTAGGCCAAAAGCCTGCCGATCACATGTGGTACAAAACATCTCTTCTCCAAGATATCTCATTTCAGGAACTACGCTCGTAATCTGCCCAGCAACAGCATGGTGATTCGTGCAGTCAGATGACAAACATTGGGGTCACAGGACGTGGGCCGATCATGGACTGACCTACACTTTTGTTTTATTGTTTTATGACGTGACAATGTGTACTAAAACACTGGGTCATGGAGAGATAACCAGTCAGACTTCATGAACTGATACAGCTTGTTGTTTGTCAGAGAAAAGAAGATCGACCCAGAGCTCTGTAAGCTTTATTCATTTACTTGTAATAAAACTGATTAATTTGGACCAAAAACATCTTCTCCTATTGCTTCATGAAAGAACACGCAGGACCAAGGACTACACATAGTTAAAAAAGTGTAATTTAAACGGTCCAACAGTTCCCTCAGGCAGTAGGCTAGTCTGTTTATTTTGCCTTGTTTGTTTTATATGTTTTCATAATGCCTGTCTGTCTTAGGTAAGACAATTCTTGTGCAAATGGTCCTTGGTAAAACGTGTCTGTCTAGAGATTATAAAACTAACTTCCGCTTGGTGTTTGACTTCTTGATCTCCTCGGCTTGTGCTGTGACCTTTTTCTTAACAAATCTCTTCCTTGTCTTTTCGTTTTCCAAACGTAATTTCTTGACATTACAACATGCTGATGAGGGAAGTCAGCATATGGTTTTTGATGACTGATCAAGTCATTGTCACCTGTTGGATTAGACAGATCCTGGCACGTCATGTCTTGTGGTCAGTATAGTCAATAGATGGCCGTACAGCTGCTTTTGTGTCACTGAATGTAGTTTTGAGATTTCAGGAGAGAAAGTAACCAGTAACATTTTTGAATATGTGGTCATTGCATCAAAATGATTCCTTCTGATTTCAGCAATGTCCATAGTCAAAATGGAGAGAACAGTGTTGTCTCTGCGTGCCCTTTGGTAATTTACTGGTGGTTTCCATAGAATTTTGAAATACTGTGATTTACCCCAAACTGCACCAGCGCAGCACCTGCAGTAACATTACTTCTATTTTGAGCCAGAAGAACTCCCGAACATTATTCCCTATGGGGATGAATTATTTCCCGAAAGGCATTAATAAAAGTAATTATCTGTGTTGCTGCTGTATGTAATAATGATGGAAATAGATCAACACATTAAAATATTGTTAACCATCATGATAACAAAAAAGTATGTATTTTGTTTTGTATCACATACAGATAAAATATTGATATTAGTATTAAATTTGACCCGGAACAGGTGGAGCTGTAGGTACAGTGTACTGTAACATGTTCTTAAAATGACCATAATGGTTTTTTTTAAAACTGTTTAACGAACTGATTAACTTCATTAATGATTAACTTCATCTGATCATCACTACAAGGTAAGGTTTTAATTCATGCCTTTCACCACAGCACCAGCTTTACAGAAAAAAACTTTAGAGATTATATTTAATGTTTGACTTACTTTTCAGTGATAAATGTAGAAATAAGACTTTTTCTCCCACATATTTTTATATTACAAAAGTGTAAACTCCTGGCAACAGTGAATTAATTTGTCTAATGTCTTTACACAGATGGCATCAGTTCTTCATTTCATTGGGCTCCTCTGTTTGACCAGTGGGCTGTGGATTGGAGCAAATGTAAGTAGAGTTTTTACATTTGTTTAATTATTACAGCTATATTAAACCTATAGGGTGTTTTAATGAAACCAAGGCAAAATCCTAATTTAGTCTATTAAATTGTCATTTTATTGAAGCGTATGTGATCAAATTGCACCGTTCCAACAAGCATGTGTGGTGATAATATTTAGGGAGGCGAATGAGCCATACTACCAGCCAATCAGTGTGTATTAGGAAAATGATTTAAGAAAATGTCACCAATGTGCTTCGTAGACATTAAGGCTGTCATTCCTTCAAAAAGTCAAGTTTGAGTAAATTCAAGCTAATTAAATTATTTTGAACTGATTCAATCACAACCCCATATGTTGTAATCCTGCTCCTCCCCAGCGATGTCCATCTGTCTGCGTGGCTCCAGTTCTTTCATCATCCTGAAAACGTTCTCCTGAAACAAAACCAATGGGCCACATATCCTTGCATACAGATCTTGCCTTCTTTAGGTGATGGTCTTTTTATGAGCTTCTAGTATCTGAGGAGGAAATGAAAAGCAGGCAGTCAGATGAGACTGATGTTGCTCCACTCATTTCTGCTGCCTCACATAAGTTTCAGCGAGCAGGCAAGTCCTCAGATTTGTGTTGGTTGTAGAGTAAAGCAGCTGCTTTTTACAGTCGGCTTACAAGCTTATTTTTGTTGGTAATTTTAGTGTAAATCCCAAAGAGCTTCCACACTCTGCTTCTCAGGTGCTTCAGTGTCATGATTATTTGATCAGCACAGCTTTGCTGGTTAGTCTGAATGCAAACTTCCTCAAACAGTCTGTTTCTCACACTTTGAATAGTTAATCTTTTTTTGGACGTTCGAAAGGTCACAAAAATAGACAAATACCCCCATTTTAATAAAATACCATCTTACCAAAAATAGCAAAAGCTTCCATTGTGTTCACAGAGTATCTTCACACATCTAAGGCTACAAAAAGGAAAACTCTGTTCATTTCTAATGCTGTGTTTTTACATCTACAGGGGCAAAGTGGACAAGGTTGGTGCTTTTTATATTTATGGAGGTGAAATTAAATTAATTTTGAAATGGAGTAATTGTAGAAGTAATTTTTCAAGCAAAATGGAAAACACTGCCTAGTATTAGCTTGTCAAATGTGAGGATAAGATGACAATTGTTTTATAGGTAACTGCCCTGCGACCTGCCCTCCTGGTTGGACTCAGTTTGGCAGTCGCTGTTTCCTGTTCCAGTTCAGTGATGTGGACTGGGCTACTGCAGAGGTACTTTATGAAACAATAACAGCTAAAACTGCCACCCTGTATTTGTTGTCACATCCTCTGAACCAGTTTGCTGCTATAAGAATCAAGCAGTCAAAGAAACCCTCATTTGTTAATAATTATTTAAAAGGCAACTTTCTGTCTGTCAGTCTCAAATATGTTGATACTAAAAGTAAAGTTGTGTTTTGTTATTTGTTATTGTGATACTCACACATTTTGACTGCATGTGAAAATATTTCAAATACAAAGGATTCTTTCGTTGTTGGATTCTATTGTTAGTTAAATATTATGTCCATTTAGTTATGTTGAACTTAAACTGTGTGTTTGCACTTTCTCATCAGCGTTTCTGCACTTCTATTGGTGGGAATCTGGCCTCCATTCAAACCCCAGAGGAGTACACCTTCATCAGAGATCTGATTTTCAGATCGACTAACTCACATAAACCAACTTGGGTCGGAGGCTACGATGCAGTGAAGGTGAATATCAGATAATCTCATTGAGATGTCTTTTGCAAGAGAGAGAACAAATAACTACAAAGAGAAGACGGAAGCATATTCCGTAAAACTTAAATTAATAGCCGAGTCCCAAATAGCTGCCGACCCCGTTTACTGGCCTGGTGTGGGAACACATTTTCAGGTCCCATTTAAACGCCTGGTCTGGTTTTTATAGAAGTTCTTTGGATGTATAAAACCTCTTAAACCCAGCAGCTTTAGCTGGCTCTAAGATGCTTATATATAGCCTCTGTCAGTATGGACATGCTGCACATCGTTAGAACGGTTAGATTCTCCACAGTTCAGTTGTTTATTTAACGGAAACAACAAGTCCCAAAGTCTAATTCTTATAGATTTACTGATGTAACCTGCATGGTATAAGAGATGAAAAGGGGGGAAAAGTGCCGACTCCCATTACCTTTGAGGTGCTCGTTAAGTCCGAATGTGACCATTGCTTGATTATTTATCTTCCTTCAGTCTGTAAGGGTCCACTGATCAAAAGAATCAAAACAGCTTTTCAAAAAAATAATCCAAGCTGTGAATCCCGTCATGTGAAGTCCATCGCTCTCTGACTGCCGTCTGTCAGAGCTAGATCAAATGAATGACTTGTGATTGATATTACTAGATACACTTTATACAAGTAATATTATATTTGAAATAAATAAACTTTTTAATAGTAGTCTATTTCAGTTTTATGCAAGAGGAATTAAAGGCCTGTCCCATATGGACGCCTGTCCCAAATAAAGGCAGGGTCAACAGCTAGGGTCTGTTTGACAAAAAAATCGTCATTAGAGGGACGTCTGTGCGGACGGCCGCATATGTCATGCATGCATTTATACCTGTGCGTTGGTGTCCATGGGGTAAAATCATAAGCGTGCGGCTCTTTCATACGTAAACGACTTTTCATACGTAAATGACCGAATGATCACATAATTTCTTTAAATCTTTATTGCAAACAGAGGCATACAATTTACATGGGACACTGTGAGGAATACATAGTAGTATACAAATATATAACACATAAATAATAAAAACTCACACTAGGCCAGGGACAGTATAATTCATAAAGAAAGAGGATTATATGTTGACAGTTTTCAAAGCCTTTTTGTTGTTGGATTGGATTTAGATAATAAATTGAAATAATGCACAACCTTATGGAGAAAAAGTACAAAGTCAGGTTTCGTACTGCTGAATTTTACATTTGTGAATGTGGAATTTTGCCATTAGCCACATTCTCCCACATTAATGCAAAATCTTTATAAATATGGTCAATGATGAATCTGCCAAAGTTTTGCCAAAATGTTATGGTGTGTAAACAATACGTCACTGCAACTTGTAGTTGAATTTTTGGGGAGGTACACGTCAGGCTATGCCATACATTCGACACAGAAGTATAAATCAAGCTTTGTCTGCATTTGGGCCTAAATCCCTGGTTCCTGTCTCCGAGTTTGATAACCGTTAACAGTTGTTTTGGAATGGTGACAGATTTCTCTGCAGTGGGGATGTCTGCACTGTCTGCATAGCAAGAAAAATAGTAAATTGACCCTTACAACTTTTTCTTTCAGGAGAGTGTGTGGCTGTGGAGTGATGGTTCCAAGTGGGACTTCAAAGCCTGGACTGCAGGGGAACCCAACAACGTTGGCGGAAATGAGAACTGTATGCACATTAACTTTGCAGGTACAAAATGATCTGCTGTCCTCCTGTTTGGGATTTTTGTTGAGAAGGAATGTGAAAGTTCTCAATCTTTTGTAACTGATTGTTTACTGTATTATCTCATTTATACCTTGCATTCTGTTCTTTTTGATTGTTTCCTTTCTTTGTTTTTAGTACATTAGTACAGTTTCATTCACAAGGCAAGATAGTCCTATATCAGGAAAGATTTTACTTACTTAAAGCAGCAGTTGGTAACAATTGAACATATAATGAAAAACCTTCGGCCTCTCTGCTGCTTGTTTCACACTAAGCCCCTCCCACCAAACCCATAAGCAGGACACTAGAGTCACGGCAAGAGTCTTGACAGGATCCGGTCCCTCTTGCCGTGACTTGTCTTCTAAGAGATGCCCCTCTAGTGCTTAGTGGCCCAGAGCAAAGTGCTCCAAGCTTCAGAGACAGCTGCGACAAAGTCTAACAGCAGGATTACTAAAGTTCAGACTGCAGGCCAATGTGACCCAAATCTGATTTTCTTGCCCATATGTGACTCAGATCTGATCTTTTTATGACAGTGTGAACAGGCCAAGTCAGATGGAATCTGATCTTGGGCCACTTCCGATTTTTTAAAATGTGACCTGAGTCTGGACACTCAGACTCATCGGTGTCGGAATTGATGCGACTTTGACGTCACTGTAGAGCAGCTGTTCCTCCGCCAGACGGAGGCGCGATGTACGAAAAAGCTCCACAAAGGCAAATATTATACATGTGGCTCTTTTAATCCTCCACCTCGCTATCATCTGCTCACAGATTCCCTTTTACACCTGAAATCGACCGGTCATGAGCTCTCTTCTTAACCAGAGTCTGATATGGGCCACATTTAAACAATAATGTGAACTGTCAAACAAAAAAAACTGATCAGGGAATATATTGGGAATTAAACATTAAGGCCTTCAGTCTTCTGGCTCTGATTGGTGGTTTTGTTCAGGGAGTGGTGTTGCAAATAGCAGCAGGAGCAACCTGCTTGTTTTATTTTATTTATTTTTTCTTACAGATTATCTGTCTCATGTACTAATGTCAGGATATAGTGACAGTTTTAGCAAATATGAAAAACAATTAAGTTAATCCCTACTGCAACTTTAACTGACAAAAGGAAAACAATGTTGTTGTGAAACTTTGTAGCAGAGGCCTCTAATGTGCTGTTATTGTTATATCTGTCTACAGGAAGAGATTTTGTCAACGACATAATCTGTACCAACCTGAATTCTGTTCTTTGTGCCAAACACCTGTAAAGATCTTCATCATGTGGTGACACATCTGGCATGAGGATGTCACTTCCCCGCTGATGATGGTATTTCCACCAGGATCTCAAGCCTCGATGACATCACTGCTGGAAAACCAATAGACAGTTCTGATTTAAATTTCAGTTGATTCAATAAACACATATATCCTGTTCAGCAACCTGTCTCACCTCTTTGTAACACCGTCTCATGCACCACAGCTTTTGATTTCAGATTCAAAGAGTAAAACCGCACAAAACTACAGCACATCAGAAACACACAAATCAAAACAGACACACACACAAGCATGATTACAAGTACATCCAGTGTACATATCCAGTACATCAATCATAGACATCTCTTAACAATAATTTGGCAGTTTTCCAAAGTTCAGGATCTGGGGTCTCATTTATAAAACTGTGCATCGAAACCTCACTAAAAGTGTACGTGCGCCCAAAAGCCAAAAATGGCGTACGTTCCCAACTTGGACTGTAGCACATGTGAGGGCGCTCAATGTCCGACCCTTTAAACGCTTATAGTTGCCTATAAATGGTCAGTGAAACACAATTAATATTAATACCTCCTTACTGCATGAAGAAAAGGAGGTAAATTCTGACAGAAAAGCTACAAAACGAAATTTACTGATGTGGTATCCAATATATGTGCATTTGACTCATAACAGTTCAAAATAGCACTGTAGCTGCAGGACAGAGGGCCAGTGACCTTCTACAGGGAGAGCAGTGAGTGGTGGTTATGTAGGGACCGAACTCTTCTATAGAATTTGACCTCTAACCCCTTGTTGTGTTACCTCAGAATAGTACTGTACCCTTCTATGGGTTGGAGCTTTATTTTGCAACTAAACAATGACCCAGCTACAATTTGGATTCCCTCGTTTGAAAAGAGAGTAAAACAAATGCATTCCGCTTGTGTTTGAGCATTTATTTAGGCTACACAAACAGTCCGCTCACTTAATGAGGCTGCCAATGAGTTGAAAGAAATATGACTTGTTTTAAATGACAGCGTTATGTTTCCATAATGTGTTCTTACAAGCAGCGCATCACAGCCACACGCTGGCAACGAACATGTGATTACAATAGGCAATATGAAACTATGGTCTGGTATCTGAAAATAGCATCAATTTAAATGTAATTTGTCCTCCTGTTCACCTTATTTATGAGAATAAACTAAGACAGGTAAACGTCATATTTGAGGTGTTCTTTTGCAGAAACAGAAATCTCTGTTTGTGTTTATTATCCTCAGTCATAGTTGGTTTTGTGCACCGCAAATGATCTTAAATTGTGTGGGGTTTTTTGCGCATTTCAGGGAAAGTCAATCAAAGGAGTGTTTGTTTATTCAGAAAGCCTACTCAGAGGTAATATTTTGTTTTATAAATGAGACCCCTGGACCCTGACTCTGCTTGTACTGATACAACATATGCATGAGAAGAACATCAGTAATAAATATGACTAATAATAATTGTTATGACCCTGGGGTCATATTTTGTTGTTTGTTTATCTCTCCTGGCACTGTCAGCTGTTCTCCTCCATTAGAGTGTGTGTGTGAGTGTATGCAGGTACTGGAGAACAGGTGGACACACTGGATTGGTCCGGTTGAGCTGATTGGAGCCTCCTGATTGTGCACCTGGATGACAGCAGCCATCTTAATCCCTACTGACAGGAACTCTCCCCCTCTCTCTGCCATTCCCAACCTGCCTGAGGACTGTGTGTTATGTCTGTGTTTATTGTACATAGTGAACCGTTGTGACTATATTCAACTTACATTGTAAGTAGTTTATCGTAGTCCTTCTGATTGTCTTATGACAACCTGGTTTTGTTGGCTTTGCCATTTTTGTTGCTATGAAGCAATTTCCTTTGTCGTAGCTATATTGTGTCAGCTACTAGCAGTGAGTAGGAGTGAGAAGCCCTTTTTTTTGTTTGCACCGTTTTCTCCTGTTTTTGGACTTAGAAGCCTAGTTTTAGAGCTTTGTCTTTTCTTTACCTTTTGGGTTTAGGAAAGATTTA
>NC_060157.1:3525796-3533121 GCF_021292245.1 Micropterus dolomieu
TCTTAATCCCTACTGACAGGAACTCTCCCCCTCTCTCTGCCATTCCCAACCTGCCTGAGGACTGTGTGTTATGTCTGTGTTTATTGTACATAGTGAACCGTTGTGACTATATTCAACTTACATTGTAAGTAGTTTATCGTGGTCCTTCTGATTGTCTTATGACAACCTGGTTTTGTTGGCTTTGCCATTTTTGTTGCTATGAAGCAATTTCCTTTGTCGTAGCTATATTGTGTCAGCTACTAGCAGTGAGTAGGAGTGAGAAGCCCTTTTTTTTGTTTGCACCGTTTTCTCCTGTTTTTGGACTTAGAAGCCTAGTTTTAGAGCTTTGTCTTTTCTTTACCTTTTGGGTTTAGGAAAGATTTAGGTTTTCTTAGTGTTTTGGTTGTTGTTTTGGGCACTGCTCATCTCCGATGTATAATAAAAACTGCTAAATTGTGTTTGTTGTGTGCTGGCCTTGTTTGGGAATGGGAAGAGTGGGAGGCCACATATTCATGTTACATCCAGGACACCCCTAGACCTTGGGACGTAACATAATCCATTCTCTAATCCTATCTGTGGATAATTAACTACCCAGCCCTGCACACTGCCCTTCTGGTTCCATCGTCCTTCTCCTGCAGCTCCTCCTGCAGCTCCTCCTGTTCCTCCTCCTGTTCCTTTAACTGTTGTTTATAATATATATAAATATATAATATAGCATATATGCCTATATATAAATGCATATATAAATAATCTCAGGTTATAATAAATGCATTACTTATCAGTGCCTGTGCTGAGTCCAAGGGCGTCACTTTGTGTTGAAAGGTGGGCACAAGGGCTTAGATTAGGGGTGTGAAGAGACACTTAGCTCGCGAAACATCACGGTATGTGCTATTATTTTTACAAGAATGAAACGAAAAGATCCCTAAACGGTGTTAAAGATAAAGATGTCTTCAGTGCTGAGATATATGATCGGGGGTCTGGGGGGACCTCCCCCAGGAAATATTGATCTTTAAACCCTTTTCCTGCATTCTGGTGAATGTTTCTGCACCAATTTATGGTGGAATTGTTTTTATTTGGCCTATGTAAAAGGAAACGAGACATTTCAAAATATATAATTATAACAGAATTTAAGTCAGTGCAGCTCTCATTCTTATCACCAAAGCAAATTCCTTGTATGTGTAAAACACTTGGTAATAAAGCTCCTTCTGGTTCTGATTCTGTGCTGCTTTCAGATCTGTTTCTCCTGTAGATCAACTTTTCTCATGTAATATCATCCCTGCTGAGGCAACACATATGGAGGCATGATTTAGTCTTCCCTCTATTGTCATGTTCACAGGGAGAGAACGGAAAACGGAAGAGGTTGGTTAATTAGACGCATTTAGCAGCCTCTTGATCCGTTTTTTTCTTCTAAATTCTTTTTTTTCAGCACCACACATTTCTTTTTCCTCTTTCTTTCCTTTCAACATATTTACCTGCTCTGTTGTGCTTGTCACCAGTGTTGGGGTAGTTTCTCAAAAAATGTAATGGATTAGTTACTTTTTTAAACGTAATGCCTTACTTTACAGGGTTACTCACTGCTGAAAACTAGTTACACTATTAGTTACATTACTTTTGGGTTATTGCATAACATCACCTGCGATGCACAATAACTGCCAAATAACAAGTTACACCTCATATATATATTCTTTTATACTCTTTAATATTACAAAGCTGCCCAACATTTGTCAAGAGAAGAACAAGGCTATGGTACAGTACTATAATGCTTAAAACTTTCATTGGAAACATTTTTTTATACACATTAGCAACACCTCCACCAATGTGTCTGAGGAAGACACTTAATCCATAGTTGCTCCAGAGGCCTCCGACCTCTAGGAAACCTCAGCATCTAACTTAAGATGAAAATACTATTGCAAAACAGAAGTGAATTAGCTACATGGACATAAATACCAGTTCATCTGTATCTGTATATTTTCTATTTCTAAAAACATTCAAACATTTAGAAATGTATGTCCTGGAGCAATGCTAGCACAGCTCTGCAGTTATATAGCGTTTTCTTAAATCCAAATCTAGTATCAGCTCTGCTCATTACTCCTCTTATCAATATGTTACCATTTAACATTTAGCTTTCAACATTAAAGTTCTCGATAACCGTCTTCACCAAACCTTGCTCCATAATGTATAAAATGATGACTAAATATGTGTCTGACACCTTGAAATAACAGGTGTAGACTTTTGTGGCCAAAATGAAGAGAAAAATCATGTTTTTTAAAAATCAAATTAAAATATTAAAGTAACTAAAGAAGACTACCAGCACACACACCTGTCTATCTTTTGGAACCAGTGGACAGTTTCCAATACTCTGCGCTATGGAAACATTTTGTTAGGTACCAAAAGAAGTATTGAAACTCCTGGAGAAGAGAGGCAGGAAAATCTAAATTGTTGGCAAGCATGTGATGCATGTTTGAACATCAAATTTGTTAACATGGACGCTTAAAGGAAGCTTCCTCCTCCTGTGTCTCCCAAGCGTAAAACCGCAAGGGTCATTTTGTATCTGCTGTCTGAATCAGTGAT
Organism: Micropterus dolomieu; assembly: GCF_021292245.1. Taxonomy (NCBI): domain Eukaryota; kingdom Metazoa; phylum Chordata; class Actinopteri; order Centrarchiformes; family Centrarchidae; genus Micropterus; species Micropterus dolomieu. Next base: position 3,528,347 of record NC_060157.1, read on the forward strand.
GGCTGAACATGTTTGCTTTTAACTTGTCAGTCAGTGTGTGATAATATTGCCTGTTGCAGTATACACACTTGTGGTCTTGAGAACATTAGTTTGAGTTTACAGGCAGTTGGCCAGTCTGTGTTTATTTTGCCTTGTGTTTCTTTTATATATTTTCTTAATGCCTGTCTTATTTTAATCACAAGGAAATTCCTTGTTGTTCAAAAGTGTTATACGAATAAACACACCGGGTGGACATAACTGACGGTAATTATACTATAAATATTATAACAATATATTTGTACATGGGCCTGTTGTCAGAGGAGCAACAGGCAGCAGTGTGCTGATGAGTGCAGCTGATAAGTCATAACCTTTAAACTAACTTCAACTTAGTGCAGACAAGGGCTGAACAATTTATTGAAGTATCACAATATGGCCATGTGCAATATTCAAATTGCAGGAGCTGCAATAATAAAAAAAAAATAAACAACTAAAATGTGTCACAACATAAGATTAAAATGAAGCATTGTGGTTCTACAAAGATGCCAGTGCCTGGAAATCATATTCTCCAGGCGTGAGGGAACATGCTTGTTTGGTACAGACCCATATCCATATTCACCCATATTTGGTACAGACTCATAATGACAAAATAATCATTCAGCCCTAGTGCAGACCGTGCTGGGTGGAGATTATAAAACTAACTTCAGCCTGGAGTTTGACTCCTTGAGCTCCTCTGCTTGTGCCGTGAGCTTTTCCTCACAAATCCCTGATGATGACTGATCCAGTTACCTGTTTGATCAGACAGATCCTGACATGTCAAGTCTCGTGGTCAGTTTAGTTACTAGATGACCGTACAGTTGCTATTGCGTCACTGAATGTAGTTTCAGGTGAGAAAGTAACCATTAAACGACTAACTATTACATTTTGGTTATCTGAACACCAGGAACTTTAAACACCTCTCTAGCTCTAACTTAAGACTCATTCTCCGTGAACACACGTCATTTTTACAAATATCCCAGTCAACACACCATTTACACTTACGCCGCAGCTTAAACTCATGATATACACATTCTCACTTCCTGTAATACATACATCCACTAGTTCCCCGCTTCCCCTCTAAGAGTTTGTATCAATGCTGTAGTATAGCCACGCTTGGTTATGTTTTTTTGGGGGTGTTCTGCACTGTGCTTATGGAAAGTTCAAATGCCGCTATCTCTGCCATAAATCTAATCCATTCAGTAATCTCTGGTCTACGTGGGCAAAATAAGTCTGGCAGCAGCTATAAAACCTGTCATCATCAGCCCGGCATAAGCTTTAATAATACCTGCTGGCATGAGAGATTTACCTCCTAACAGACACAGAGATTCTGGCAGGGGTTGTCCGAGCCATCCGTCAGATTTATTTAGTACTGCCTTCCAAAGAGGCTCTCAGGCATTCTGTATTGGTTTCAGATATGTTTTCTCCTATAGATCAAGTTTTCTCATGTAATATCATCCCCGCTGAGTCACCACATGTGCATAATTTAGTCTTCCCTCGTCTTTTGTGTCTTTTGTTTGGGAAAGTAACCTCTTTACAAGTGATTGTGGTTCCAAGACAATGATAAATTAATTTTAATTCAGTTACAAACTCCTGGACTTTAATAGATGCTGTGTTTCTGCAGGTTTTCTGCTCGTGTTTAAAACTTCTGATTTCTGACATGCAGAGAAAATAGTCAGGATAAGCGGAGAAATTTGAACAAACACCAAAAACTTTCATGGCTTCTGAAAGGAAGCTTCCTTCTTTGGTGTGTTCCAGCGATTATAATTTGCTGTCTGCTGTCTGTGAGGGATGACTGAACATGTTTGCTTTGTACTTGTCGGTCATGATACTGCCTGATACTATATACACAGTTGTGGTCACATTAGTTTGAGTTTACGTTCTGAGAGATTATGATAGTATGATTTTTGTATTACTCAGGGTAACCAAAATGATTGTGTTTTCTTATATTGATGTCTGATGTATTTTATAGGTAGAAGTTTATATGTTGGTTTATCATTTATTAAAGTACACCTGATGTGTGTTTTTTGGAGAGGTGTAGAAACAGGGGGTCTCTGCATGATCAGATAAGGAGACTTGAACAATGGGTGAGGGGTGGTTTGGAATTTGGTACAAAACATCTCTTCTCCAAGATATCTCATTTCAGGAACTACGCTCGTAATCTGCCCAGCAACAGCATGGTGATTCGTGCAGTCAGACGACAAACATTGGGGTCACAGGACGTGGGCCGATCATGGACTGACCTACACTTTTGTTTTATTGTTTTATGACGTGACGATGTACACTAAAACACTGGGTCAGGGAGAGATAGCCAGTCAGACTTCATGAACTGATACAGCTTGTTGTTTGTCGGAGAAAGGAAGATCGACCCAGAGCTCTGTAAGCTTTATTCATTTACTTTTAATAAAACTGATTAATTTGGACCAAAAACATCTTCTCCTATTGCTTCCTGAAAGAATACACAGGACCAAGGACTACACATAGTTTAAAAAGTGTAATTTAAAGTCATGGTCCAACTATTTGGTGACCCTGACGTGATGAAGACGGAAGGATGATAGTCCAATAAAGAAAATCCTCAACGGACAGCTTTTGCTGGGGTAACAACAAACGACTGGCCAGTCAATTAAAATAAAAAGGTAAGCACCTGACACCTGTTTCATCAAAGTCTGTCACTACTGGACAAGTCTGGAGATTCTAAATTTGTCTGTTGTCATTCTGTATGAAGCGTCCTAGTCATTAAGTGATTGAATAAAGCTTAAATAAATGAAGGGGTTGGAACCCCCAATTGGTGAGAGACCCCTGAAACACAAAGGAGGGTGCAAGGCCCTGGAGATTATTTAAAAAATTAATAACTTCTCCTAAATAATTAGGTGAGAGGCCTTTTGGGGTATCAAATAATCCTCGTAAATAAATAGGTGAAAAGGCCTTTGGGTTAATTAGTTCCCATAAATAAGTTGGGGTGAGAGGCCTTTGGAGACGAGTCCCCATAAATAAAATTAGTGCGGCCAATTAGAGAAAAATGATTTGTTTACATTGATGATCGTGAAAGAGTTTGTGACATAAATGTGTAGTGTGGAGTGAATGTAGGCCTACTTCTGTGTTTGTGATATTGCTGGGTATGATTGTTGAATGTTCAATGTGTAGTGTGGTTTAAATAATTGTTGGTGTGAAAGTGAATGTACACTGTGTATAAAGGAGTAATAGGAGGTTCGCTGAGTTTCAGAGATATTGAGAGCAGTGTCGGTGTGATAGTTTAGGGTAGTCGACGGCGGAGAGATCGCGTAGTGAACATGGAGGGTGAAATTGATAAAGAATGTGAAAAAAATAAGAGGTTGTGGCCCGCTGAGGCAGACGATACAACAACAGTAGGAACAGGCACGTAGTCAATTGGCATCAGGAGTGAGGAAAGATAAGAGAGAGAGAAGGTGATTGAGAGATATGATAAATTATGGGAAAATTTACAAAAGGCAGGGGAGTTGCCAGGGGGAGAATAGAGAAAATTGTTGTCTCAGTATTTAGGAAAAGCCAAGGTGAAGGCCAAGGAGGATTCAGACACACATACCAAAACTGAGACAACATTGTTAGTAAGGAGGAAAGGGAAGAAGAGACAGGAGGAGTTGGAAGCTCGCAGAATAGATTTACATAACATGACCATAGCTGCATTGGCAGGGGAAGTGAAGTGAATAAAGGCAGGCAGGCAATAGAGAAGCAGGCAGAGGGGAGCCAGTCAGGCCCACACCACCTCTTTATCCTGATTTAACACAAACTATAGTTTCACCACCACCGTATCCATCTAATCAAATGCCAATGCTAAGGGTACAAGATGGACTCTTGAAGGTAGAGGATCTTGGAAAGAGGGAACATGCCCAGAAGGCACAGCTGAAGCAGGAAGTGAGGGATGGATTGAGAGGAATTGAGGAACAAATAGAGGAAGCTAGGGGTCTTATTCTCGCGCCTTCTTATTCAGAAGGCGCGAGAAGCCAGTTTGTTGATTGGGAGTAGTGCAATAGGAGGAATGTAAATGCTCCGTACTTGTATAGCGCCTTTCTAGTCTTTTCGACCAGTCATACACATTCACCAGTCATACACATTCATACACTGAGCCTAACGGAAACTAACAGATGATGAGTGGAGAGAAGGATCAGACATAGAAGAGGAAGTTAAAATAAAAGGGACGTTACAAAGGAGGAGGAAGAATACAGGTGGGCATAGATTGAGTAAAGCAGCATATAATCTGCGTAGTACGAAGAAACAAGGAGCAGATAGATGAGGAAGAAGTTAGAATGAGGGATTTTCTAGCGGAACAGGAGTACACACCAGTGAGGAGGAACAAAACTACACAACAGTTTCCTCAGATCACATCCAAATATAGTTGTACAGTTGTTTAACACATACTGCAAAAACATACTTGCTAAATACCTGACAAATAATATTTATCTCACAATGCAGTAAGTAGTCAACCCAGCTCTGACTCCACCTCGTTTATGGATCAGATGTTTAGTCCCACTGCAATGTGAATCATGTTATCAAAAGGCACACAGAGTAGTAAAATTGCGTAACTCTACTAGACAACATCTTTTTTACCTTAGCGTTAACCACTGCCTTCTCTGTGGTGAACCTTTAGCACGACAGGCTATTCAGCTGACGAGGTCTGGACAACAGGTGACTTAAAATGTTCACAAGTTAAAAACATTGTCAGCCTTGACACATAACTCCTACAAAACACACCTGCTCTCTAGCCACACTGGACCACAATGAGTGCT